>NW_022436963.1:29404852-29603917 GCF_009761245.1 Sapajus apella
TGCAAAAATAACCACAAAATTTTTGAAAGAGAAGCAAATGGTCTATAGGACACAAAAATATTGCTAAAGGGATGTACTGCAGCAGTGCTGCTAATAGCAACAAATGGGAAACAACCTAAACATCAATCAGAAATAGAGTGAAATACATTAGAATATGTTTATACCAAGGAATGCAAGAGATCAAAGAACAAGGTATAGCAGAATATAAAGAATCACCACATTTTTCTCAAAAAACAAAACCTGCATATGCACAAATCTTCGTAATTTCACTGTAAATGTTACTTGACATTATGACATGACATATGAAAGTGAGAGAGAAAAGGAGTAAGGCAGATCAAAAGGGACATTTAACAGACCAGAACAAGAAAAACAAGGTAATATTTAGCACAACAAGAGGAAGACCCTACTGCTGCACCTGCAAGATCAAATGACTAGGTATATTTCATATGCTGAGTGATACTTAGCCTAGGTATGTTTCATACCTAGTCATTTGATCTTGCAAGTACGGGAGTAGAATCTGCAGGAAATGTGGGTACACAGCCCACACGAAAGGGACTCGGGACTGAGCCGATAGCTGGAATTGTGCTACGCAACTGTACAACGTGCTACATTACTCACACCCTCTACTTCCCTACCACCCCAATCCTATTCCAGCTATGTTAGTTTGGTGCAAAAGTAACTGTGGTTTTAATAGAGCACTAGAATCTTAGAGACAGTGTTATTCTATTCCATGATGTTCAAACATGGGAAGTTTATCAAAGGGTATGTCTTGTTACCTGGGATGTTCAGTTTAGAGCTGTCTCTCAAGTGGCCATACTTGTTTTGAAATGTTTTAGGAGTTGCAACAGAGAAGAGGACAGACTTGTTCTAAAACATCAGCTACAGCTCAAATAATTCCTTAATGAGAAACATTTATGGCTAATATAATCCTTGTATTTGAGACTACACAGAGATCAATAGTCCACAACCTTTTTGGCACCAGGGACCAGTCTTGTGGAAAACAATTTTTCAAAAGATGAGGTGGAGGATGGTTTTGGAATGATTCCAATGAATTATATTTATCATTATATTCTCATAAGGAGCATGCAATCTAGATCCCTAATATGCGCAGTTCACAATTGGGTTCACAATCCTATGAGAATCCGTGCCACCCCGATCTGGTAAGAGGCAGAGCTCAGCTTCACTTGCTCATTCACCACTCACCTCCTGATGTGCAACCCAGTACCTAACAGGCCACAGACCAGTGCTGGTCCGTGGCCCAGGATTTGGGGACCCCTGCCAAAGATTATCTGAGATGGCCTCCGACTATGTGCTCTGGTAGTAAAGCCTGAGAAAACAGACCATGAGACCCTTAAGGTACTCTCCAATAAGTTGGCCTTCACTTTTAAGACCAAATATCTAATGGTAAGATTATTGTCACAATCCAATTACAGAATTTTTAAAAATCCTACAAACAGCACATCAAGTAGCTCTGAATATTCAGAAACAGCAATGGCAACCATTAGTATTATGCCAAGAACTTCACACTTCTTTTAAGAATATTATAAGGTGAGCAGATTATCTCCATTCTAAAGATAAGGAAACAGAGGCACAAAAGGATGGCATAACTAGCCCAAGGTCACACAGTCAGTAAAAAGGAAGGAGCAAGGATTTGTATGCAGGGAGGCTGACTAACCATTATTTGTTCAACAAATGCTGTGAGTGCCCGATATGGTTTGGCTTGTCCCCACCCAAATTTCAACTTGAATTGTAGTTCCTAAAATCCCCACACGTTGTGGGAGGGATCCGGTGGGAGGTAATTGAATCATGGGAACAGTTATCTCCGTGTTTTTCTCATGATAGTGAGTTCCCATGAGATCTGATGGTTTTAGGCTTTTCCCCTTTTGCTTGGTACTTCCCCTTCCTGCCATCATGTTTGAATAACATGTTTGCTTCCCCTTCTGCTGTGATGGTAAGTTTCCTGATGCTTCCCTAGCAATGCTGAACTGTGAGTCAAATAAAACTCTTTTCTTTATCAACTACCCAGTCTCGAGTATGTCTTTATTTCCAGCATGAAACCAGACTAATACAGTGCCTAACATGTGTAAGGCTAATTATTTTTATACATTTAGGCTATGCCAGTGAATATAAGAAAAACGGAATAAATTCATTGCCCTGTGGAGCTTATATTTTAGAGGGAAAAAGCTTACTGTTATATATTCTTTGAATTACAAAATGACAAAGACCCAACTGAAAGTTTGTTTGGCTGACTGACACATTCCTCATTCAGTTATTAAAATATACTTCACATATCAGAACGGTCACTTTTGCAATACAAAAAAATGTAAAAAAGTGTAGTACAAAAGTATAATTTCATTTGGCACCCATGTCAAGGAAATGAAGCGGAAATAAAATGTGGCACACTAGCATATTGAGAGCAATGCACACTGGGTCAGACATTCACTCTGCCACCATGCCCGTGAGGCAGGCTAGAGTCTCGGGTACCTTATTTTCAGAGTGAGAAGACCTCTATAAATTCTTTGTCTGGACCATCCTGACAGATGCAAAATACATCCTTATTATTTGTGATGTGTGTTACACAGTCAATTAGACACACTGAAGAGATGCATACCAGTAAAGATTAGCTAGCTTTACAGAGCGACTGCCAGAATTTGAGACATCTCAACATCCTCAAATTTAAGATTCCCGTTTAGCTTCCTGGCACAATAGGAAAGGCTCCTGTCTTATATCTGGGTAAAATATATAAGTTCTAGCAATTTATAGACATTCTTTAAATATATCAACACCATGATTAACGTCATAAAATGGTTATACCTCAAGAAAATTTTAATACTAGCCAAAAACTTTAGGCACTTTAAAGTGGCCAACGACGGATTCTCCAGCAGAGTAGTAGTCACTCTAGCAACAGGAGGATATATTACTGAAAGCGGGCATAAAAGCCCTTAAAATGAATCTGTTAGCTGGAGGTAATCTATCACATTCCTCCATTTTTAAGCCTCATAGGGCTTCAGCTTTGCCTCCCAACAATGTAGAATGTTCAAGAAATGTGAAACTCCACTTAAGGGAGTCTTTGGAGTGCAATGAACATTGAAACAGTAATGTGAAAAGCTAAACATAAATAACAATTGACTTCCTTTATATAGTGACTAAAAGTGGTCACTTAATTGTATTACATCCTATTATAATCGGCAATGTAAATGATAATAATTTATACAAATAATTAAAAAGTTACCAGTCAGAAAAGTTACCAGTTTTTGTTTCCTTCTTTAATTTACCAAATTCCTACATGGTAATTAAGAACTGGCATGGAATGATAAGCTCTTTCCTCCTCCTGAGGCTTATATGCTAATGACAGATACACAAGTGCACATACAAGATGTATGCCTGGGAAATGACCAGTCTTTCTGAGGAAGCATCTGACTAATACACAGCCTAGGACTTCAAGACCTTTCTTCTTAATATAAAAATAGACAACAGTGTAACTGTTCTTACTATTATTATCCTGGAACAAGGTGAAACAGATTCTCAAGTTCACAAGGAAATGTTGATCAATGGCAGTCACTGAAAAGCTTGACAGAAGAAGAGCAGTGTGGGGCTTACCAACCCTATTTGTATTTACACAAAGTATAAAGTGCCAACATCCACAACAGTGACGGTAGCACACAAGCAGATAAACCAAAAAAGCAGAAGAAAAGTAAACATATGAATGTGGTCTACGACAAAGGTGGTACCTCAAATCAATGGGGGAAAATATGGACTCTTCCAAAACTGGTAGTAAGACAATGGGGAGCCATCTGGTAAAAAGTCAAGTGAAATTTATACCAGGATCAACTGCACAAGATCAGAGCCTTCCACGGAAAAGTAATGAAACCACAGTGAGTATACAAAGACGACATGGGGACATTCCTTAGCATGGGAGTATCATTTTTATCTATGATTTAGAATACAGAAGCATTAAAAATTAAACTACATAAGAAAAAAAAAAGTTCTGTATGACAGAGCACACCAAAAACAACGAAGAACAAACTAGGAAAAATGTCTGGAAATCATTAATTACAGAGATTATAAAGCTTACAAGAAATCAACAAGCCAGTAGGAAAATGGGCAAATACTTTATAGAAAAGGAAATACAAACTGCTCTTAAAACAAAATGCTTACCCTTGCTCTCAGAGAAATTCAGATTGACCTTCAATGTAATATATTTCACTTAGATCAGCAAACATCAGGTTTGATACTACATTGCCTGTGAGGCCATGATGAAACAATGATAATAAAAATAACTACAAATACCTTAAGTATTTCGAAAATAAAATTATTTTTAAAACTGTCAAGAATTATGAATGCATTTACCCTGTAAGCCAATAATCTCTCTCTTCAAAAGTTATCAAATATTTACCTATATAAAAGGCCATTGGTATATGCTGTACAGTACAGATCTATCATCAGTAAGGGACTGGTTATATAAAGTATAGTGTATCCATACAAAAGAATTCTGTGCAGCTTTAAGAATGAGTGATGCTCTATAAACTAATACAAAAGAAACTCCTAAAAGATACACTATATGTATCCTTCTGCATAAGAAATAAGAACATTTGTATCTTGATAAAGAGAATTAGGAGGTGATTTCAACACTAATCTGGGAGATCATGTTTGAGGTTCCTGCCCTTCCAAATTCGTGCTCAGTTCCTCCCGCTCTATGCCATAAACAGGAGCAACCATCGCTAAGTTCAGCAGAGGCCAGAAAGATGAGCACCAATGACTTTCTCAATATCTTTGTTTCCCATTTGACTTCTCTTTACATTTTATACTCAACTCTTTTCTGATTAACATAGTAAGCCTTGATATATGAATAATCAGATGGTCTGGGCAAGCAGGAACATACTTAGAAACATTTAAGTCATACTCCAAACAGGTTTTTAAAAAGCTTCCTCTTTTCTTTGAGGGGGATTTTTACAGTAGGGGGATTTCAGAGAATCCTACAGTAAACCAGTGAATAGAGAAAGGCACTGTGATGGGAAAAGTAGTAAACAGTTTCAGAGCTCGAATTCCAGAACAATAAAGGTCTCTAGATGGAAGTGGGTTTGGGAAGTGTTTCCTAATTACACTGGCCTAACTCCTTAATCAGGAGAGACATGTGCTGAATCTTTTCTAATGCTTCCTTGTAGGATGGTAGATAACACAGCAACACTTCCAGAAGCTTAAATAATTCTATTTCATGTCATTTGGGATGTTTAGGTTTCCATTGCAAATGCTGTGTATAGTTTCAAGGTTAACCGATACATCTCAGGAAGACTACAATCCTGGATCCTTTAAGTTCCTTTTCTGCATGAAAAGTGTGTGACAACCTTATTACGCTGAGTTAGCTTACAGTTATGTAAGCATCTCTCAACTCTGACCATTTTAACTATACTCAGACATGGAGACAGAACACACATAGGCAGTGCTTCAGATTATGGCGAGATGGACTAGTCAGATACAAGCAAGCTCTATTAAGACTTGAGGAATGAATTGAACCCTCTAACTGTCTAAAGACAAGCACTGTTACATAATCCAGCCCCATGGTAAGCCAGTGTCCCATTAAAGATACAGCAGGCCAAACCCCTCAGATGGTCCCACTACAAATGGAGTTCCTACCAAAGGTATCTGCCATCCGCTTTCCCTGTTAGATTCCTTTTTGATGCACACAGAATAGCTCTAAGTGGTCTCTCTAAAGCAGAACACAGTTTGTAGGTCACTTGGAGTCCAAAATAGATCAGCTAGCTGTTTCTCTTGGCCTAGTGATCGAGATTCCAAGTTTCAGAACCTCAGAAACTCTATTAACGTTTAAACAAGGGAACCCTAGATAACCTGACATACACAGGATGGAGATATGTGGATCATCTAAAACTTTTTAGGCCTTCTCATTGCTTAGCACCTTCTCTCTAGCCCTTGGCAACTCTGAAAATGAAAATAACCAAGGACTAATGTTGAGAGTCTGGAATGACTTGGAGAAATAACAGGAAAGGCTCAGAGGATCTGAACCCATGCAAATATGTGCTTCTTTGGTCTTTGCAGCTCTATCTTTTCTTGTTCTTGTTAATGATGGGGCAAATTTGGATATGCAATGTTAACAAGGTGCTTTAACCATAGAACAGGAAGAATTTAAGCAGTAACTCACATGAAAAAACAAATTTTAAAAGTAGTCTTATTGGCTTAGCCAAAGTTCAGGTTTCAGATTGCAGGATCCTATGGGCAAGCCACAGAACTGAGAGCACTTAAGTCAGGAATTAACTACCACTGCTCTCACCCCATACTTACAGCTTTGCAAAGAAGAGTTACTGTAGGATTTTTAATGGTTAAGAATTTTTAACCCATCTTGGTGTGGAAGAACTATTCTATATACCCAAATACTTAATACAGGCATACTGCAATTCACAAATACTACCTTAAGAAAAAAATTGAAGATTTCTAGCAACCGTGTTTCAAGCAAGTCTATCAAGCCATTTTTCCAACAGCATATGTTCACTACCTGTCTGTGTCATATTTTGGTAAATCTCACAATATTTCAAACTTTTTAATTGTTATATCTGTTATGATGATTTGTGATTAGTGAATTCCGATCTTATTACTGTAACTGTTTTGGGGGACGATGAACTGTAAGACAGTAAACTTAGTCATAGTAAGTATGTTTTTAACTGCCCCACTGAGCAGCCCTTCCATCCCTCGTCCTCTCCTCAGGCTTCCCTATTTCTCTGAGACACAACAATATTGAAAGTAGGCCAATTAATAACTCCACAATGGCTTCTGAGTGTTCAAGTGAAAGGAAGAGTAGTCACACATCTCCAACTTTAAATCAAAAGCTAAAAATGATAAAGCTTAGTGAAGAAGGCATGTTAAAGCTGAAAAAGGCCGAAGGCTAGGGCTCTTGGGGCAAATAGTTAGCCAAGCTGTGAATATGAAGGAAAAGTTCTTGAAGGAAATTAAAAGCGCTACTCTGGTGAACACACAAATGACAGGAAAGCAAAAAGCCTTATTACTGATATGGAGAAAAAAGTTTTAACGGTCTGGATAGAAGATCAAACCGGCCACAAAATTCCCTTGAGCCAAAGCGTAATCCAGAGCAAGGCCCTAAATCTCTTTTCAGGGGCTAATGCAGCTGGTGACTTTAAGTTAAAGCCAGTGCTCACTGGCCATTCCAAAAATCCCAGGGCCCTTAAGAATGATGCTAAATATACTGTCTGTGCTCTCTAAATAGAACAAAGTCTGGATGACAGAACATCTGTTTAGAGCATGGTTTACTGAATATTTTAAGCCCACTGTTGGGACCTACTGCTCAGAAAAAAGACTCTTTTCAAAATATTACGGCTCACTGACAATGTACATATAGTCACCCAGGCGTTTCAATGGAAACATACAAGGAGATCAAATAGTGTTTTCATGGCTGATAACACAACTTCCATTCTGCAACCCATGGATCAAGGAGTAATTTACTTTCTTTTTTATTTATTATTTTTTTAAAGACAGGGTTTCACCATATGGGTCAGGTTGGTCTCGAAGTCCTGACCTCGTGATCCACCCGCCTCAGCCTGCCAAAGTGCTGGGATTACAGGAATGAGCCACCACACCCGGCCCGACTTTCAAATCTACTTAAGAGATAAATTTTTCAGCCAGGTGTGGTGGCTCACACATGTAATCCCAGCACTTTGGGAGGCTAAGGTGGATGGATCACCTGAGGTCAGGAGTTTGAGACCAGCCTGACCAACATGGAAAAACCCTGTTTCTACTAAAAATACAAAATTAGCCAGACATAGTAGTGCATGCCTATAATCGCACCTACTCGGGAGGCTGATGGATGAGACTTGCTTGAACCCGGGAGGCGGAGTTTGCAGTGAGACAAGATCACGCCACTGCACTCCAGCCTGGGCAATCAGAGCAAATTTCCGTCTCAAAAAAAAAAAGAGAATACATTTTTTTGTAAGGCTACAGCTGCCTTACAAGTCACAGACAGTGATTCCTCTGATGCATCTGGAAAAAGCAAATTGAAAACCTTCTGAAAAACATTCACCATTCTAGGTGCCATTAAAAATAATCATGATTCATGGAGGTTGTCAAAATATATACAGTAACAGGAATTTAGAAGTTTACTCCAACCCTCATAGATGACAATTTTGAGGGCTTCAAGCCTTCCGCCATGGAGAAAGCAACTGCTGACGTGACAGAAATAAAAAGAGAACTAAAATTAGAAGTGAAACCCAAAGATGGAACTGAATTGTTGTAATCTCATGATCAAACATGAATAGATAAGGAGTTGCTTCTTAGGGATGAGCAAAGAAAGTGGTTTCTTGAGAAGAAATCTACTGCTAAAGATGCTGTGAATGCTGGAATGACACGAGGAATCCAGGGTATGACATAAACCTACTTGATAAAGCAGCAGCAAGTTTTGACAGGACTCCAATCTTGAAAGTTCTATTGTGGGTTAAATGCTATCAAACAGTGCTGCATGCCAAAGGGGGATTTTTCGTGAAAGGAAGAGTCAATCTGTGGGGCAAACTTCACTGCTGTCTTAAGAGAATACTATAGCTACCCCAACCTTCAGCAACCACCCCCCTGATCAGTCAGCAGCTGTCAACAGCGAAACAAGACTATCCACCAGCAAAAAAGACTGTAATTCACTGAAAGCTCAGGTAATTGCTACCATTTTTAGCAATAAAGTATTTTTTAATTAAGGTATATACACTGTGTTTTTAGATAGAATCTTATTGTACAAGTGATAGACTACAGTATTGTGTGAATAAAACTTTTATATGCATTGGGAAACCAAAAAATTCGTGAGACTCACTTTATTGTCATAGTCGCTTTACTGCAGTGGTTTGAAACTGAACCTGCAATATCTCCATGGTATGCCTGTACCCCCTTAAAAAAATATCCAGTATGAAATACACAACCATGTGTATATTAATATGACACATTGGGAACATCCTGATGCAGTTACCTTGCCACATATTTCAGTAGCAAACCAGTGCCAAACACACTTTTAGGCACTAAGTGACTTAATATATTCCACATCTACTTCTTGGAGGCCACATACTGACAGCAATCATTGACATACTTATTTCAACAGTAACATTTAAAATTACTATGGGAGCAAAAGTTCCCACATTTCAGTTAAAAGAACAAGGGTAAATGCATATTTTAAAGTGTCTGTATCTGGTATGGAGAAGAAAGTATGGCACAATGATATGATCTGGCTGTGTCCCCACCCAAATCTCAAATGGAATTTTAACTCCCACAATTCCTACATGTCATTGGAAGAAACGGGTGGGAGGTGACTGAATTATGGGGGTGTGTCTTTCCTGTGCTGTTCTTGTGATAAATGAGTCTCACCGGATCTCATGGTTTTAAAAATGGGAGTTTTCCTGCACAACCTCTTTTTGCCTGCCGACATCTATGTAAGACGTGACTTGCTCTTCCTTGATTTCACCTTCTGCCATGATTGTGAGGCCTCCCCAACCAGGTGGAACTTTAAGTCCAATAAACCTCTGTTTTTTTTTGTAAATTGCCCAGTCTTGGTTATGTCTTTATCAGCAGTGTGAAAATGGACTAATACACACAGCTATACACAAGTTGCCCGTTAACTAAAGGCAGTATCAATATTATTAAACATTTAAAAACCTTTCAGTTTCAAGGTTATGGGAGTCTTCAAGCAGTCTAATTATATCTTCCTGATTAGAATCTTCCTTAGAAACACTAGTCAAAACACACTGTACTATGAAACAGATAAAACTTCTTAAAGACACCAGTTATAATCCTGATGCCCATCAAGTGCCCACTCTGCACAAGTTTTCACTCAAAACTGGAGGAATTTTACTGCCAAAACAATAAAAGTTGGGTACAATGACTAGTGTGTGAGTCTGCTTCATAAACTATCCATACTAATTTATGTTAAATTAGGATCCTATACTAATTTACATTAAAATATTAAATCCTCACCACTCAACAAAGGGATAATACAGAATTTTTAAGGTTGCAATGGAAATTTCCTTTCCATATTTAAAAAACATAAACCTCAAAAAGCCCAATTATTCTAAATTTAGAAACCAGTAGTTTTTTCTTTAGGCAGAAATTAAAAATATTACCTATACTTAAAACCATACATCTCACAAATGAGTAGAAACAGGCTCCTTCAATTTTTTTTCCCTACGACAATTATGATTTAGTCAAAAGGATCTACTTAGGAATTAGTGCCCAAACGAGCAACATTTTTAAAGAGCATCTAGTTTCACATCAGTGTTTGCGATGTCAACTGCATTTCATTGAAACACATAGCAAAAAACAAAAAAAAAAAAAAAAAAAAAAAAAAAATGCTTTTCTCTCTGGTCTGTAAGAAGGAAAACAGACTCTACTTCTCTACTACCACTCTACCCCAAATGAATCCTCCCTTCTTTAAGATATTGGATGTTTATGACTCAAGAGCCAAACATCTAATTTGAACATTTAATAAGTGATTCCTATGGAATTTACAGTCATAAGCTGTTAATATAACTGATAAGCATAATAAAGATACCTTACAGCTGTGTGACATTTTATTACTTTTGCAAACTGCTTTTACATAAATAGCTGCTTTTGGAATTTTCAGAGTGACCGGCCATGATCAAATGCAGCTACAGTAGTGCTACGCAAGGTGTCTGGGGAATGAATCATGAGAGTTGTTTCTGTTTCTTTCTTAAAACACGAAAAAACCAACCTGTCTTCATTTTTTGAAGATGCATAAAAAATTAGTTTCTCACCTTCTGGTATTTCTGCCACCATTTATATGAACACTGGTCTTCCCATGAGACAGGTTTTGAAGGAAATATCTGGCATTTATTGAGGGATTCTAACTGAACTGCAGACATGGTTGAAGGCAACACACATTCGGGAAGAATTTGCACTTTAGCTTGCTGGATTCTAAAATAAAGAGAACCAAGCATGGTATTCATTTCTAAGATCAACTAACTCAAACTATAAGTTTCTAAACAGTGATGATAATTTTAAACACTAAGATTTTCAAAATTTTATCTTTTAACATATTCATGAAATGCTGATGTTAAGATATAAAAACTTTCAGAAAATAATTTTATTTCCTAAATCATACCAAAGTTAAAAGCAAAGTTAAACTAAGCTATGGATTTTCAATGTCACTGTGGAATGGAAAGGGAGATCTATACATTTCAGATAACTACAGAGTCTATAAATGAAACAAAGTTTTAAAAAAAATCAACATACAACTACTGCTTGATACTAATTTCTGAAACATTCTTAAGATACCCAAACTCTTCTATCCTTACTTCTTATGCTGCTTAACCCTTACATATATCCTTTCTCATAAGTTATCTGAGTAGAGAAATGTAGAGAAAAATCAAGAATGTATTTACATAGATGAATTAAAATAACACCAAAGAATTACATGCAGCCTTTCTGTGTGCATTCCTTTTCATTCTTAAAAGTTTACCTTGAATACACAAAGGATCACACTATACATTTTTTCTTAAAAGTTATTTAAAAATGTCATAATAAAGTCATTTCCAAGATGCTACTTGAGAATATAATTGCAAACATCTTATCATGAACTAGTGCAAACAGGAAGGCTGTAACTATGAGCTGTCTTCCCGTGAGGCGTTCTATCTTTTAGAGTATAGCTTTTGAAATGTAGAATATGTAACTATATTCAAATGCTACTACAAAACACTGTTAGACTGACAAAGTCAAATGTATTAAAAGTTTCTGCTTTATTACTACTAGTGATACCTAAGACTTCTAAAGTAGTCTTTCATAATAACCACTGTTTGACCACAAAATATTATGGACGAAATTCTGACATTTTACTTATTTATTGAAAGAAAATAGCTGAGTGTGTCAGAAAGTATCTAGGTTTAATGATAATAGTAGACTCACTCTACTAATTTTATTTCCTTCCTGCAAACTCATTAGAAATACTCAGAAAATTTCTGTCTACGTGACTTGAGAAAATGTTAAAAATTTTACTATAGTCAAACTATGGTCAAGTATTCTTGCATTATTAGAGCTCATTAGAAACAAAATCTCAATTTTCTTCACCTTATTCATGAACACAAATAACTTTATTATTAAGGTAAAGTATATATACCATCCTTTAGAAATTTTTACAAATCTGATTCTTCTTTAAAGTTATAAGCAACTAAATTAAGAATTATGCTTTACCCAACTACTATATAAGATTTGATTATGATAAAAATAGTAACATTATTGATCCCCTGTCTTATAGATCAAGTTAATAATTAGTCTGCAGTACAAGCTGTCTGAATTGTCTTGCAGGATTAAAGAATGCTCTCCTTCATCTGGTTAAACATGCCTAGGGTCCACTGCATACACAGTGACTCGTTCTTCTCCCAGCACCTGAGTTTTGTTTTTAACATAAGCTAGTTTTCTTTCTTTCCAACTGGTTTATCACAGTTGTTTTGTGATTACAGCAACATAATTTATACAAATGTTATAAAAACCAGTGAAATATGAGTACAACAATAACATTGCTTCAAGGAACATTAAGTTGAGACATAAAAAAACTGCTTTCAAATTAGGTACAGACAACTCTAATAGTAAGAAAAAACTGAACAAATCTGGAAAAAATTTGCACTTACATTGCCTTGATATTTAGAATCTCTCTTTAAAGAAAAACTAGCAGTATAAACTGTGGATAATGTACGATGAAAGTGTCAGAAAGTCTACAGTAATTTCCAATCTGCAGACCTGCTTCAATTAAAAGACCTTGGCCTCTCCAAATGAAAAATGAGTCGATTTATACACTTTAAGTAAAAATAAAATATTTAAGCTATGTATGTGTAACATTTTGTGATTTCCAGCTTAACTTTTTGACTAACAATTACTGGTTTCAATCATGACAGGTAAGAAGTCTTCTCTTGTGATGCCAACAGGATATATCAATCCCCTCCTCCTCTCTACATGCTAAGAAGTAGCAACTTCTGAAGAGTCCTACGTCAATGAGACCTATGTTTTTATTAATTAAAAAAAAATTCCACGTGTTCAGAAGTGCACGCACACACACACACACACAGACACAGACTCTGGTTGCTGTATCTTTTTTTTTTTTTTTGAGATGGAGCCTCAATCTGTTGGCCAGGCTGGAGTGCAGTGGTATGATCTGTGCTCACTGCAACCTCTCCCTCCCATGTTCAGATGATTCTCATGCCTCAGCCTCCCAAGTAGCTGGAATTAACAAGCATGTGCCACCGCGCCCCCCACCCCTAATTTCTTGTATTTTTAGTAGTGATGGGGCTGGTCTCAAATTCCTGGCCTGAAGAGATCCACACACCTTGGTCTCCCAGAGTGCTGAGATTACAGGTATGAGCGACCACACCTGGCCTCTGTAGCATACTTCTAATACATAAAGTATCATTTAGGTAAAAGACAAATGGATATTTTTATTTTTTAAAATGTTTTTCTATAAGCTTATTTCTCAAAAAAAAATAAATGAATATTATATATTTTACTGGAGAAAGGGAAATTGGCTTGAGTTTCAAATGTGCTATGGATAAATTCTGGTATAATGAAAGAGTACCAGTTTGGAAGTCAAGGGACCTAGAACCAATCAGGTCTGTCGCCTACTAGCTGTTTAGGCAAATTACTTAACCTCTCTAGTACTTGGCATTCTGATATAGAAAAGAATACACTGCACGAGTTCACCTCAAGAATGTCTTTGATTTCACCATTTCCAGTGAAGGCGGCTACAGGGCCAGAGAAGCAGTGGAGCCAAGAGACATCTCATTCCAGAGGCCTTTTAAATGCAGACAGACATACCCTTATGAGAGGCCTTAATAATGGGTCCACAGAATACTGGAGAGGATATCCCCCCCAAGGCTTGTATAGTTCTGTCAGTTTGTTGTTAATCTTTACTAGAGTCAAACAGCTATTCCTTGTCTTGTTTTCAGAGTTAATGACATACTGCCATCTTGTGTTCAATAGTTTTTCTACACTCAAAAGTCACTAACGTCAAAACAGTCTGAGCCCAAGTCAATTTTCCTTTATGGTTCTGGAATAGTATTCACAAATATTCAAAATTGTATGAATATGAGAAGTGCTTTAAAAATGGAACTGTTAGCAAAATCCACAGTAACGAAACAGTGTGCTAACTATCATAATGCAGACCCTACTGGAGATCATTCTTTCATTCATTCTTATAAAATTTATGGTCCTAAACGTAAAACATAAATAAGTCTTGGTCACTGTTCTCAAACAGCTTATCTACTGAGGGAGACAGACATATAATCCTGTAAGGACAGTGCAATGTGGTAAGGCTATCAGAATTTGCACAATGAATGTTCTGGGAAAGTAGCAGGAGAGAACCAAACAGCCTAAGAGCTCTGGCAATCCCATCTCACATTACTTTATGCTCTCTTTACTCCAAAGAGCTGCCTGACACGTCAATGTTTTTACAATTCAAACATATATAGGTATGCCCACCATGTGGAACAAAACAGACAAAACCTTCCTGCCCTCATGCTGCTGATATTCTTTTTTCAGTGTTAACCCCCCACCCCCAAAAAACTCAGAACTTCCATGTGTTCAGAAGACATTACCTGTGCAACACAGAGGTGTGATGAGATTTTCAACTCTGGGTATAAATTGAAAACCAGTTCAGTAGTACTATATGGAACCCAAGATTGTGTATCTGTAAGACCTCACAGGTGACATGTCACAGTTGAGAAGCACTCCCTTAAGAGGTAATATCCAATGATCAAGACAAATGCTTTATTTTGTTTGCTTTTTAAAAGAGGATTTTAAACTAGACTTTTTGTGTCTGTTTTAATGTGTATCTCTTGAATTTCTGCAAAACCTAGTCATGAGAGCTATGCCAAACTGAGTAACTGCTAAAACAGTACACTAAGGGAATTTCTAAATGTCAGAAAGTACATAGAGTACAGGTATTTACTGATCACTTATTATGTAAACAGCATTTTTCTAGATGATATAAAATTCACACTAGAGATGGACACTAAACATAAATAGCTTGTATAGCTCAGACAGAGCAGTTGGCAGATGTAGCCAGTGTGGCTTTCAAACATCACAACAATGCTACAAAAACCACAGCTGTCCTGGTGAGCACACAGGCAGCTCACAAGCCTCTGGTCTCCCTAACCTCTTACCCTCTGAGAGTCCTTCAATCCTAAAGAAGCCAAGCCCCAAACAGCACTTCCCTTTGTGTTTACATTACTGTTCTCAAACCTGGAGGGACATTAGAATCACCTGAAACTCATTTTTAAAAGATGCTGCAGCCTCATCACTCTCTGGAGATGGGAGATGAGGTTGGAACTCAAGCTTCTATAGTTTTAAAAGCTTCCCAGGTGATTCTGATGCATAGCAAGGTTGGAAACCACTGGGCTATACCTTAGAAGGGAAAGAGAACAACTAGTTAAAAGTTACAAAATATGAAGAGTCAGCAGAATAGAAAAAGTACAAGAAAACCACTTCATTATAAGACATTCACAGAGCTTTAAGGTATATGTTATTTCTTACCCATCTGACTGTGTTCTTAGCTCAAGGACTTTGAACCTCTGTCTTCCAATTGCTTTCACTTTTACTATCTCAATTCCAAAATCCTGTTCTTCTCGATAGGCATATATCTCTGCTGTTGTTCCAAACTGTGCTTCCCTTTCCTGTATATTGCTTCCAAGAAGATTTCAAAAAGAAAGAAATTTGAACATTTGAATTTTAAATATACGCAAATTTGGCAAAATCAATATACATAAACAATTTATAGAACCAACCCTTCCTACAAAGCTATTATAATTTTATTTATTTATTTGACACAGAGTCTTGCTCTGTTGCCCAGGGTGCAGTGGCACAATCTCAGCTCACTGCAACTTCTGCCTCCTGGATTCAAGCGATTCTCCCGCCTTCACCTCCTGAGCATCTGGGATTACAGGCACACACCACCACACCAGGCTAATTTTCGTATTTTTAGTAAAGACAGAGTTTCACCATATTGGTCAGGCTGGTCTCATACTCCCGACCTTAGGTGATCTGCCCGCCTCGGCCTCCCAAAATGCAGGGATCACAGGTGTGAGCCACCATGTCCCATTTTATTTATTTTTAAATCACATGGGGGATATAGAAGGAGGATTCAAAAAGCACAATTAGAAAACTTTAGGAAAAGATTTCTAGTCACTGAAAATAATTTAGAACTTACAGGGGTTTAAACTCATTTACCAAACCAAACATTCCTTCACTTTGTGAAATGACTTAACCATTTCTGCTGCTTATTGGCAGTACTGTATGGGGGTGGGAGCTTCCTGTATGTATTTCCTGCCTCTACTGCAGATTTCCTTTATTTGCCATGGGATACTCAAAAGTTCAGTTCCAATTTAAAATGGTACAACTTATCAATTTTGAGAGAGAAAGGAAAAGAACAGACCGCTCCTTTTGGAAAAGTAATTATTTACATTCAAATATAAAAGCCTTATTTCTCTTTATTAAAGACAGTTTTTGAAAGTAAGATTCCAAAAATGATTTTCAAAAAATATTAATAATTAAAAATTTTTCAAATACCAGAAAGTTAAATTGTGTATGACAGTGAAGAGCTGAGTTAGATGTTAATGAAATGAACAAAAATACTCCAACTTGCACTATCAAATTTCTGCTTAACCAAATTCCTCACCTCACATTCTTATCCAACCTCTCCTGTACACGCAAAACAACAGCCTGCTTTGGCTTTAACACTGACCACTGCAATTACCCATGAGAGGAAATGTATTAAGCAAATGGACTCCAATATTTTACCTGTATGCAAGAACAGCAAAGGTTCTATCTTTCTGAATTAAATTCCGCACCATGCTGACTTCTTGAGGGTGAAAAAGTTGAAGAGGTAATGTCTGTCCAGGAATCAGGATCATCATCACCTGTGGCAGAACTGGAATCACCTGACAGCTGTCATCATCGTGCAAAGTCCTGCCATGAAATTCTTCCATATCAGCGCCTAGGTACTATTTAAGAACATATATAGGTACAGTGTCATGATTGATATGTAATAAAAATACAAATAAAAATACAAGCTCAACAGACTAAAGAGCAAATCACATTAAAAGAAACACAGGCTGGGCATGGTGACTCACGTCTGTAATCTCAGCACTCTGGGAGGACGAGGTAGGCAGATCACCTGAGGTCAGGAGTTCAAGATCAGCCTGGCCAACACAGTGAAACACTCTCTACTAAAAATACAAAAATTAGCCAGGTGTGGCGGCAGATGCCTGTAATCCCAGCAACTAGAGAGGCTGAGGCAGGGGAACCACCTGAACCCAGGAAGCGGAGGTTGCAGTGAGCCCAGACTGTGCCACTGCACTCACTCCAGCCTAAGCAACAGGGCAAGACTCCATCTCAAATAAAAAAAAGAAAAAAAAAGAAATACAAATAGGGTTATAAATATTTACTTAAAAAATGTGGTATATAAGCATCCCAAGTGAAAATATAATTTTTAATCTAACTTTAACTCTTAGAAGAATTTCTAATCTTTTATGAATCTCAAAAACATACAAATTCAAGAATTTTTTAGTACAAGCTATTTTCTTTTTACCAAGATAAGAAACATCTCTATGTCTAAATATCAAAAACAGCAAGTATAAAATGTTACATGTTCAGTAACACTCAGTACCTAGAAGTACAGAGAAGTACTTAATAGCTCAATTACTAGAAAGATTATAAAGAGCGACAATTCTTCAAGCAATTCCATCACAACATAGTATCAAGCTTCTTAAAAATTACAGTTATGGCTGGGTGCGGTGGCTCACGCCTGTAATCCCAGCACTTCGGGAGGCTAAGGGGGGCAGATCATGAGGTCAGGAGATCAAGACAATCCTGGCCAACATAGTGAAACCCTGTCTCTACTAAAATATACAAAATTAGCCAAGCATGGTGGCGCACGCCCGTAGTCCCAGCTACTCAAGAGGCTGAGGAAGGGGAATCACTTAAACCTCGGAGGTGGAGGTTGCAGTAAGCAAAGATCATGCCACTGCACTCCAGTCTGGTGACAGAGCAAGACTTCATCTCAAAAAAAGAAAACCTTAGTTACATGTTTATCTATTTGCAAACAGCCTATGTCCTCATCCACAATTTCTGATATCCAATAAGACAAAAAATCTGTCACTTGTTTTTAAGAACTTTTTTCTACATTTAAATGTATATTATATTAGCTCTATTACTAAATTACATACTGTATGTGATGTTGGCAGACTGGTGTCAAAATTTATGATGTTTGGTTTTTTGGCTTCTTTACTATCCTGATCTTCAACTTCCATTTCATCTTCTTCCTCACTCTCTGCTGTAAGAGTAGAATATTGTAAGAAACAAAAAAAAATGAAAACCCTTTCAAACACATAATCTCATCTTCAGAAAAGGGGTACTTGTAAAACCACATGCCTTTGGTAAACTCTACAGTACTGTGAAGAGGCAGCCAGAGGGCTGGGGTTTATGCTGGGCTCTGTTACTAGCTATCTTTTTTTTTTTTTTTTTTTTAAGTCAACTTTGAATTTTAGAATAGTTTAACATTTATAGAGAAGTTGCAAAGATAGTACAGAGTGCTCCTGTATGTCACACATACTTTTCCCCTATAGCTAACAATTTATATTAGCATTGTACATTTGCTACAACGAAGGAGTCAGTCTTGGTACATTATTATAACTAAAGGTCACATTTTTTTTGGACCTCCTTAGTTTTTATCTAATCTTTTTGTGTTCTAGGATCCCATATTACATTTAGTTATCATGTCTCCTATCCTCCTCTCGGCTAGGGTAATTCTTCAGACTTTGCTTGTTTCCGAGTTTTGAGGAGTATTGGTCAGCTATTTTGTAGAGTATCCCTCAACTGGGTTTTGTTTGATGTAATTCCCATGATTAGACTGAAGCTACGTGTTTTAGGGAGGAAGACCACAGAAGTGAAGTATTGTTATTCTTTTGTTTTTTAGAAATGGGGTCTGTCGCCAATGTACTGTTTTTATTACATATCAACCCTATATATTATGAACTATCCCTGCTGATGTTAACCTTGATCATCTGGCTAAAGCAGCATGTGTCAGGTTTTTCCACTGTAAAGTTACTCTTCCCCTCCTTTTCACATTGTAGCCTTAGGCAGCAAATCACCAGGTGCAGCCTACACTCAAGGGGTGATGAATTATGTTCCACTCCCTTGAAAGGGAAATACCTATATAAATTATTTAAAATTCTTCTATATGGGAGATTTTTCTCTTCTCCTTCACCAGTAATTTTAACACCTCAGACAACTCATTCAGCCCAATTAAACTTTAGTTTCCTCATCTGCAAAATGACAGGCTTGAACAAGTCAATCTCTAAGGTTCTTTCAAACTCTCAACTTCAAAGAGTTCCTACCTAAGAAAGAAAAGAAGTAAAGCAGGCAAGATCTGTTCATTAAAAATGAGAGAAAGAATCTGGCAGGAAGAATTTTACAGCATTTTTCTAGTGACATCATTCCCCTGACTGTCACCATTATTATGAAATGATGGCTGGGTGTGGTAGTTGACACCTGTTATCCCAGCGCTTTGGGAGGCCAAGGCAGGCGGATCACTTGAGGTCAGGAGTTTCAGACCAGCCTGGCCAACATCTTGAAACCCCGTCCCTACTAAAAATAAAAAATTAGCCGAATGTGGTGGCAGGTGCCTGTAATCCCAGCTACTTAGGAGGCTGAGGCAGGAGAATCACTTGAACCAGGCATAGGTTGCAGTGAGTTGAGATTGCACCATTGCACTCCAGTCTGCGGGACAAAGATTTTGCAATCATTTTCATACCGTTTTGCTTTGTAATTTTAAATTTAAAAATAAAGTTGGCATAAAACATTAAACATTTTAAAAGAATGTCTTAGAAAACCAGATGTTACACATGACAGCAAAGAAAATTAGAAAAAGCTACACAATACAGGTGCTATTCTACTAGCTGTGAGTCTGTCCTTTTCATACAAAGTATGAGTAAATTTCCTGTCCTAGATCAATGATTCTCAACCACAGGTGATTCTGCCCCTCAGGGGATATTGGCTGTCATAACCAAGGGAGTCTGACTGGCATCTAGTGGGTAGAGGCCAGGTATGCAGCTAAATATCTTACAATGCACAAGACAATCCCACCCAAAGAATTCTCCAGCCCAAAAGTCAAATGCTGAAGTTGGGAGACCCTGGCCTAGATGGACAATAAAGGATTACTGAATCTCATTTCTCACTCCCCAGTTCACGTATTTTTAAATGCCCCAAATAAACTTCTAAATTGATGAAATGTCATTACAAAATAATCCTTTTTTTCCTTTGTGCATATCATTGTTTAAGTCAAACCATTTCTAACCAGGTCCCTGACAGAAAATACAAATGTTTTTAAATATGGTAACCTTGGACTTTCTATTTATTTCTACAGTTTCCTAGATATAAAAATCCCTCAAAAACAGAATGACTTCAACTTATATGTGGTCAATGGTTTAACACTTCATACAAATTTTCCTTGGAACATGTAAGTTTCACCAAGAGATAAAGAACAATCTAAATGAATGAGAAAAATATTCTGAATCAAAGTCTTTGTATTTCCAACTCTGACAGCATGGCTATCACTTGGCACGCAGCACAACCCATTTTACTGTTCTACTACAGAAAGTTTAAAAGATAAACTATCAGCTCAAAGGCTGGAATTAATATTGTTAAAAATTTACATTTTAACTCTTCTGACTTCCAGCCTCTAAATAATTTCTTTAGTAACATTTTTTCATAAATATGGCTAAAAATCACTTTCCCCTACTATTAACTTTTCACTTGCCTAGGATAAATTCTTCACATCTCAAATATAAGGCTTTTTGTTGGAACTTAGAGGATTTACTCTTCAGAACAACTCGTACTACATGGAATTATGGAAAATCCAACATTTTTCTACAAATAAAACTTGTGTAATTTGGAAAGGCATTATTGCTATATCTACATCATCTCTGGGCCCTCTCTCAATTTTTTTCGAAAAAAAAAAAAAAAAAAAAAAAACACACATATGCTGTTCAGAGCTATCAGAGTGAACTCTGATGACTCATCTCATGCAGAGACACCATGTGAATGCTGACAGAACATCACTATCCTCCCTCTTCTATTCACCATTCTCCCTGAAACACTGGATTTGGCACAGAGAGTAGGGCTAATGTCTCTGAAAAAACAGCTCAGCTTTCCATCAAAGGCTGGCATACTTACCTTTATGCCAGTTCAGCTAGGATGGCTTCAAGAACAATCACTGACTATGACTTATTTTTATAGGAAAGTTCTCTCCTATATGGTGGGCATGCACTCAGTCTCTTCCTCTTTTAATACATGCTGCTAGCAGTAGACAAATTAATCTTCCAAGCATAGATTTCCCTAGGCAATTACCTGATACCTAACATTGTTTCTTGGCAACCCACAGGAAAAACCCCAACCCACCGCAAGAGATGCCAGTTTGTCAACAACTTAGACCCAATCTACCTCCTAGGCCTTATGTCCCACAACCATATCCTAAATATGTGCTTTTGGATGTCTCCTGATTTACCGTAAAAGGCTTTTCCCCAACTCCTCTAACACTCGAACAACCTGTCTCTGAAAAACCATAAAAGCATTCACTTATCTGGCCCTAAATCAACCACCTCTGCAGCTGATTTAGGTTTAGTTATATTCTCAGGAGCCCCGCCTAGATAGTAAACCTCAAGTATCAGATTCCGTATTAGCTCTTACTTCATCCTCAAAACAACTAATATACTGTCTGTCAAATAACCAAGGGATGCAGGTAATAGTCTCAAGTTTAGATGCATCTTTTGAAAAGCATTCCATCAAAAATTTATAAAATATTCCATGCCTTTTTGTTTTCTGCTCAGTATTTCAACATAAGGCCAAGGTCTAAACACTTCACACAACACACAGGAAAAAGAAAAACTATCTCTGATTAAGCATATTCGTACACGCCTGAGAAAAACAGACCAGTAGTAAGAAAAACAAACTGAATACAGAAGTGGTTTAGAGATAGGACAGACACACCCGGGCTGAAATCCTGGATCTGCAACTGTGTGACCTTGGGCAAGTCACTGAACTGATCTGCAAATCCATTACTCGCTTATCAAATCGGAAACTGAAAACTGATGTGGGAAGGATTAAAAGGCGAAATGCATGCCAAGCGTTAACTGCAAGGCTCTTAACATGGTAAGTGCTTAGTACATGTTAGCTTTCACTCTTAATAAAAGGAAGGAGTCCCGCAAAAGTAACAGCTGTGAATCTGACCCGGTCCCCTAGTTTCAGGGCATTTCCTAGGAGCTAAACTCAGGAGACAGGGAGGATGGAAGGACAGGTTCCCTGTTCTTGGGAGCAAACGCCACCCCCCACCCCACCCCCGACAACCTAGCCCACAGCTCGGGGCGACAGAGCAGCAAAGAAAGCGCCGCGACTCCATCGCTGGCCGAGGGCCGACCTGAAGCGGCTTCCCAGTGCGGCCCTGCTGGGCTGGCTGGCCAGTCTCGGCGCCCCCACGCCCGCCTCCCAGGCCCAGCTGCACCGCTAGCGGCTCCGGGCCTCGCCCCACTCCCGCCTCCAGGGAACGGCTCCGGGCGGTTACCAGGCAGGAGCGGCAGGTGGTTACCCATGTTGTGCGCAGCGTCCTGCTGATCTCCCTCGCCGGCCATGTCTGTTTACCCGCAAAGGAGGCTGGGACAGGGCGGCGCCGGGGACTCCGGGGGAGGGTTCGCGTCGCGCCGCTGCCGCGCACCGGGGCCACAGCGCCTCCTGGCGGCACCAGAGGAACAAAGGCGGCGCCAACCCAGACCTGGAAGTGATGCCCTGGGCGGGAGGACAATTAAAAGCCTGTGCTCTGCCCAGGACAGAACGCTGTCTCCTGCCATCCATGGCTAAGTGCCCTGCGTACGCGCTAACAGAGACTTCACCTTGTTCCAGCCCTTAGCATGACTTATTTAATCATCACATTTTCCATATGGAGAAACTAAGGCTGAGAGCCGTTAGTCTCCACCTTGTTCTTAAACGAAGGGGGCAGAAAGCAAATAGAAACCTGTTCACGCAGCATTAGTTTTAATTCTTAAAATAAGAAACATGTATATAAAGCCTGGGGAAATGCATCAGTTATTCGGAGAGTGGTTGAATTACTGCTGATTTTCTTTTCAACAACTTCAGTAGTTTCCATATATGCACATTCCAAAATTATCAAGTATTAATCAGAAACATACTTGAAATGATGATTGCATAGAACGGAAAAAAGTCCTATAATTGGTAAGTAAAATTGTCCGAATATAAACTAGCCTACTCATTATGACTTCAGCTATGTAAAAACAAGTCACTAAGTGGCAAAAAATAAAGACTATGTAAAAAATGAAGATAATTCTCTTATAATGGTGGAGTTGTGACTGGTAAGATATTTGTTTTGGAGGGTAGACAAAAGTTTTCTTGGTGTATTTTCAACATCATATATTCAGTGAGGAAGGAAAACTGAAAAATCCTTAAATGAAATACAGCAATACAGCATCTAAACATGGTGGTGCTGGTGGGTGGAGGGTGAGAGGAAGCAACAGCATTCCTCGACAGAAAAGTCATGGATCTGAGATTTGAGAAAATGATTTCAGAACATCTGCCTCCCTGATAAGTTACAAGCGGAAAGCTCCCTTGTGACAGGGGCTTGTGAAACACTCCTGTCTTATTTTGCCTTCTGTCTCCCAACCACTCTGTGGCCTTGATCAAATCACTTATAGCCACAGGCCTCAGTTTGCCCATTTGCAAAATAGGAACGAATCAAATAGTGTTGCATATTTGTTCCAGTTAATAGTGTCTGCAATATTAATCATAGCATCACCTTTTATGATTAGGTTAACAACAATTACTTATATTACGTGATGAGATAATGGAGTTAAGGTGATCATTCTGGTCAACCGAAGGATTATTCTATGCCAGAATGCCAGCACAGAAATGATGAGGGAATATCCGGTGTATGTGTGTGAGCGTGTGTGTGCACACGTAAAAAAGAGAGAACGTGTGTGCATGCTGGGAGCATGCACTAAGTAATAGGTGTGTGTGTTTGATGCTGTAGCATTATCAGTCTCACTATAGTTTGTAGAATTTCAATAATCTCTGCTTACCTGCAGCAGAATTTTCTTTATACAAGCATCTGGCTTCTAAACAAGGACGTTCTGACTTTCCACTGGTCCTCCCCAGAGGTGACAACGGAATTGTCTGAACCCTGGGTCAATTGAGAACTCTCTGGACAAGAAAGCACAGCTGCAAGCCTGGTAGAGTCCACAGATGTTGATGGAGAAGCACTGGCTCTTTCTTCTTTTGTGCATTGCTTCAAGATTGCCAGAGCTCCCATCTCTGTATCTTTAACTCCCCATTCTCCTCCTTTTCTCCCCTCTTTTCCCATTCACCATCTGCTCCCTCCTTCATTTTATCCCTTCAGAGTCTACCCAGTTGTCCATAGCTACACGTTTCAATAGGGATAACAACAGATGATCATTGAACAAAAATATCTAAGTAAGCAGGTTTCTTGGATTAAGCACTGGTTATTAAAACCAAAAGGAAAACATGATCATTTGCCATTGATTTTTAATTTGGTAAATTTATCTTGAAACAAGATACCATTCTGAGTTCCTCACATTTCCTCTTGGTTGCATGAAATGTCGAAGGGTAAGGAGCTCCACAAACCAGAAGGAAGAGAAATATATAGGTTCTTAGATCACTGTCTTGCAGCTCAAGAAGTAACTTTAATAGCACAGAACTGAGGCTGGTATAAGATGCGAGAAAATGTAAATGAAAAAGACCATGGCTCTTTCAATATCTGGCTTCTACACACTATTAGCAGCAAGAGATAACCTATGCTTAGAGAAGACGAGAAGACATTTCTGTCTCCCTGGTTTTTTTAAATTTTCTCTCTACATATATATCTATTTCTTCCCCAAGACAGGGTCTTGCTCTGTCCTAGGCTGTAGTGCAGTGGTGCAATCTTGGCTCACTGCAACTTCTACTTCCCGGGCTCAAGTGATCTTCCCACCTCAGCATCCAGTGTACCTGAGACCATAGGCAACCAGTCACCACAGCCAGCTAATTTTTGTATTTTTTGTAGAGATGGAGTTTTGTCATGTTACCCAGGCTGATCTAGAACTCCTCAGCTTAAGCAATCTGCCCACCTTCCCCTCTCAAAGTGCTGGGATTAAGGGACTAAGGCATGAACCACCACACCTAGTCTCATATTTCACACATGTTTTTTAACGTATTAAAGAATGCTACTACTCTGGTCTAAGTAGTTGATTATCTCTTGCCTGGAGTATCGCAATAGCATCAGTACCGGTTTCTCAGCTTCTACCCTTAGCTCTACAGCGCTTTCTCAACAAAGCAGTCTGAGTGATCCTGTTAAGCCACAAGTCAGATCATGTGAATCCCCAGCTCAGTACCCTTCCTTGGCTTCCCATTTCCCTTGCAATGGTCCTTATAATGCACACTGGGTCCCCTGTGTCCATCCCTGATGTCACTTTGCTGCTGCTCTGTGGGCTTTCCCACCCCTCCATCAACACTGACCTTCTTCTTCCACAACCACATGAGCCCATGACCACCTCAGGGCCTTTGCAATTCCTTTTCCTTTGCCTGGAATGCTCTCCTCCTGCATGGATGCATGCCTTTCTCCCTTACATCTTTTGGGTCAAATGTCCCTTCCTTGGAGAGTCCTTCCTACACCACCTACTGTCAGATTGTGACCCTCTTCCCAGACTTCCCACCATTCTCTACCTTCTTCTCTGCTTCGTTTGCCTTCAAAGCATTTCTCAGTTTCTAAAATACTATGAGGCCTGGATGACAGAATGAGATCTTGTCACCAAAATAATAACAGAATAATAAAATACTGTGAGGCTTACTTTTAAAAAGGGTCTCATTTCTTACCCCTCAAAGATATAAGGTCTGGATAGGGGATCTCTGCTCCCAAGAACAGGTTCTGGCAATTAAAAGCTGCTCAAAAAAACGTTCATTAAATGAAAGATGAATTGCACAGTTGTTGCAAACACTGCTGATTTCCTACCTACTCAACAGCAATTCCTTTTCTGCCTTGCCAAGAACTCTGATTTTGTTTGGGGCAATAATGTGCTCTGCTATGGGGTCGTGTTTGCTATAAGCCTGAAATAATGAGCCCACTCTGTTTCCCAAGCTCCTCTATGGCTGATGGTATCACCTGACCCGGTCCTGGCTGATGACACCTAGAGAAAGTCAGCTTGGCAGCCTCCGAGAACGATAAAGGGGGAAGATGACTTTTAGAAGAGATTTTCCTCTGTGATTAAAGGCTAAGATGTCATTCCTACCCACTTCCTGCTGGGATGAAGATTAAGACCCATATTTGTTTGATGGATAAAGCCAGCCAACCTAGACCAAAGAGCCAAAATTTTTTAAAGGAAATTGTGGATTTTAGAAAAAGCAAAGCTAGATTAACTTGCAGGCATATTCGGTTACCATTTTTTGAATAGATGAATTCATTAATTTTGGAACTGCATAAATCCTCCCATGCTTTCTCCCTTGGGGCAAAAGCGCGGGTGACACCCAAGCAGCTCCATGGGCACGCTCCTGTCGCAGTGCTGCAGTTCCCTCTGCCACTCTGTGAGACAGAGGTCACAAACAGGCGGCCTTCCAAGCTAGAGGCTTTCTTGTCCTGTGTGGTATTTTGAGTTTTTGAATTATACGATTGCCAGCCAGCATTTGGCAATTGAAGAGTGCAGATACCAATATTGATTTCCAGCTTCTCTTTAAAAATCGGAAGATTTGGCAACCATAGATCAGATTCATGCATGGGAACAATTATCTGCAACTAAATAATAATGCCTGGTTTAGATGGGGCAGCCCCTGTCGGTCACAGAACTCAACCGGCCAGTATGTATGTGTTACCTGCCTAGGTCTGGCCTGCATTTGTGTATGCAACCACTTATATGAGTATGTAGCAATAGATAGGGCAACCCCACATTGCAATTTGCCCAGGACAGCCCTGGTATGTGTTTGTTCTATCAGCGTAACTACCAGAGCAGCCCAACCCCCTGCCTCATTCCACTCTTCGAAGTATGCCAGTTTGGACAATAAATTATCCTACACATAAAGCGGCAGAGGTGCTTGCAGCACTGTAACTGGGCTATGTGGACATCACTGTCTGCCTGGAGGGTCACATTCATATTCAGCCTCCTTTGACAATGAAGGGTCATAATTATCAATCTTTAAATCCTTTGTAGCTCTCTGATTCAGGCACAGAGAATCATGTTCATGAATTTTCTTTGAACTATGCTAGTTGTGCTGTCACTAACTTAAAATAAAAAGTATTTAGAATTAAACCAGGGTAATTCTCAAGTTCCCAGTCTTCTGAGGCTACAAACAATTTCCTAAACTTGTCCCAGTGGAAAAATCTTTGAAACTTTTTTGGCAACATATAAATCAGGAAAAATAGTAAAAATTTCAGGAATGCTTTTTTTTTTTTTTTGGAGACGGAGTTTCGCTCTTGTTACCCAGGCTGGAGTGCAATGGCGCGATCTCGGCTCACCGCAACCTCCGCCTCCTGGGTTCAAGCAATTCTCCTGCCTCAGCCTCCTGACTTTTTTTTTTTTTAAAGTCTCCTTCTTACCATCAAGTTCAGGGGCTGGAAGCCATGGCTGAGGAATGTGTACAGCAGCATTTTATCCTGTAAATCCCAGAATTACCAGAGAATGAAAGATAGATCTTGTCAGCTTTATGCAGACCTAGAGAGAAGAAAAACAGGGAAGCCTACTCTGTTAGCTGGCACGAAACCAGACGTCATAAGAGTATTTCATAGCCCCTTCAAAATGTTGACAATTTATTAATGACTCAGTTTCCTATTTCAGTAATATGGTGAATAATTTGGGATTTGGAAAAAATTCCTTTATATGCAACTTTCCCTGCTACAGTAATATTTTCAGGTACACCAGAGCCTATACAAGACCCAGGCATGTTGGATTATTTGCAAAAAAAGTTATTTGTGATGATACTTAATGTTGCAATTTACTGAGACTTCCTGCCAGTACATCCATCTCTGACTTGACAGGTAAAGTAGGGAAGATTTTTGCAAGATAGTAAAATGTTGGGCAATTTATGGTTTTTAAACTTGTGTGCAAAACTGTGTTCATGACTCACCCAACAGCTTGTCCTGACACTATGTGCTGTTTCCACTGGAAGCAAAGGCATACAGAATATTGCAGAGGGATCAACACAAAGCAGTGGAAGAGAAGACCTTGGTTCTATTCATTGCCTTGTTTCTACATGTAATTTTATTTGGGTTATTTCAATGTCTCCCTCCCTGGACTTGTATTCTTGGTCTTGCAAATAAGGGTTTACAAAGGCCAGGATATGTGAGGTTTTGCTACTGTAACAAAATTTCAGCAGCTTAATTAACGGAGGTGTATTTTTTGCTCAAATCAAATATTCTTTGGACTTGGTGACTCTCCAGGGCACCATATTCTTGCCTGTTGACAGATCACCAGGCAACGCTGCTTTGGTCTTGTGGAACCCCCACATCAGTATGTGCTTCTACAGTTGCAGAGTGCCATGGCTGAAAGAAAAAGCTTGGAGAATTGAATGCTGTCTCTCAAATGCTTCTGCCTAGAAGTTACGCATATCACCTTCACTGATACTTTACAGGCTAAGGTGAATCCCAGGCTCACTCTAACTTCAAGGGAACAGAGAAGTCTACTACTCTGTGTAGAAGAAATGGAATTTGGATACATTAGTAGTCTCTGCCACAGGGTAGTACTAACTTAGTGATTTTCATATTTGTGTACATATGTTGATATATGCATATATGCATACAAATGTATACATGTATACACATATATATTCACATACATAAGCTTCAAAATTCTTTGCTCAGAGGAAATCTTACATGGAAATGTAAACATAGCAGATGAAAGTGGAACTACTAAGGATGATGTTCTTCGCTCCTATCACCGTTTTATACTTGAAGAAGACCAACATTTCACAATCCCTGGATAGTTCTAAAATGCTGCGATGCTATTCAATGGCCAGAAACAGAATAACTTCATAAGAAACTAGCTGATAAGCAACTTCAGCAAAGTCTTAGGATACAAAATCAATGTGAAGTAATCACAAGCATTCCCATACACCAATAACAGACAAACAGAGAGGCAAATCAAGAGTGAACTCCCATTCACAATTGCTATAAGGAGAATAAAATACCTAGGAATACAACTAACAAAGGAGGTAAAGGACCTCTTTAAGGACAACTAAAAACCACTGCTCAAGGAAATAAGAGATGACACAAACAGATGGAAAAACATTCCATGCTCATGGTTAGGAAGAATCAATATCGTGACAACGGCCATACTGCCCAAAGTAATTTATAGATTTAATGCTGTCCCCATCAAACTACCAATGACCTTCTTCACAGAACTGGAAATAACCACCTTAAATTTCATATGGAACCAAAAAAGAACCTGCATAGCCAAAACAATTCTAAACAAAAAGAATAAAGCTGGTGGCATCATGCTGCTGGACTTCAAGCTGTACTACAAGGCAACAGTAATCAAAACAGCATGGTACTTGTATCAAAACAGAGACATAGACCAATGAAACAGAACAGAGGCCTCTAGATCAACGCCACACATATACAATCATCTGATCTTTCACAAACCTCACAAAAACAAGCAATGGGGAAAGGATCCTCTGTTTAATAAATGGCATTGGGAAAATTGGCTAGCAATGTGCAGAAAGCAGAAACTGAAACCCTTCCTGACACCTTACACTAAAATTAACTCCAGATAGATCAAGGACTTAAAAATAAGACCTAACACCATAAAAACCCTAGAAGAAAACCTATGCAATACCACTCAAGACATAGGCATAGGCAAGGACTTCATGACTGAAACACTAAAAGCAATGACAACAAAAGCCAAAATAGACAAATGGGATCTAATTAAACTCCAGAGCTTCTGAACAGCAAAAGAAACAATCATTAGAGTAAACCGACAACCAACAGAATGGGAAAAAATTTCTGCAATCTACCCATCTGACAAAGGGCTAATATCCAGAATCTACAAAGAACTAAAACAGATTCACAAGAAAAAAAAACAAACAAACCTATCCAAAAGTGTGTGAAGGATATGAACAGACACTTTACAAAAGAAGACACATATGAAGCCAACAAACATATGAAAAAATGCTCATCATCACTGGTCATCAGAGAAATGCAGATCAAAACCACATTGAGATACCATCTCATGCCAGTTAGAATGGCGATCATTAAAAATTCAGGAGACAACAGATGCTGGAGAGCATGTGGAGAAATAGGAACACTTTTACACTGTTTGTGGGAGTGTAAATTAGTTCAACCATTGTGGAAGACAGTGTGGTGATTCCTCAAGAACCTAGAAATAGAAATTGCATTTGACTCAGCAATCCCATTACTGGGTATATACCCAAAGGACTACAAATCGTTATATTATAAAGACACATGCACACATTGTATTATAAGGACATATCGCAGTACTGTTTACAATAGGAAAGACCTGGAACCAACCCAAATGCCCATCAATGATAGACTGGACAAAGAAAATGTGGCACATATACACCATGGAATACTATGCAGCCATAAACAACGATGAGTTCGTGTCCTTTGTAGGGTCATGGATGAACCTGGAAACCATCATTCTCAGCAAACTGACACAAGAACAGAAAATCAAACACCACATGTTCTCACTCATAGGTGGGTGTTGAACAATTAGAACATGGACACAGAGAGGGGAACATCACAACTGGGGTCCATTGAGGGGGTAGGGGAGGGATAGTGGGAGGAAGGGTGGGGAGGGATAGTGTGGGGAGAAATGTCAGGTATAGGTGATGGGGGGATGGAGGCAGCATACCACCTTGACATGAATGCATCTATGCAACAATCTTGCATGATATGCACATGTAGCCCAGAATCTAAAGTACAATAAAATAAAATTTAAAAAAAAGAAACTAGCTTGAAAGTAACAGACCAGCACAATTACTAAATTCAGATGTAAGTAGAATCATGTAACTGAGAAGACCTGTACTGTATGAAAAAGTTAACTAACTCACAAAGAAACTGAGAAGAGAGGCAAAAAACAGATCAAGTCATAGTCTGAATAAATATCATTCCCATGAAGAGGATTTGCATCCTCAAATTCTACTAAATATATTTTTTGCTGCAACTGACATTTGCATGTGCGGAAACAGAAGAGTTTAGATCCTAGGTATTAACTAGGGAAGAGATTGCATACAAAGTTATTAATGCATGCCTGAGTAATGTGGTTTTTAATTAATAAAAAAGCAGAAATATGGATATAGGAATCCAATAATGTGTTTCAGTAGAGGAGCTCACTGAAAAACCATAAGACAGAAAAAGGCTACAGTGATTTGCGAGACTAAGATGGGAACAGAACCTCAATGTGTTCAGAGACCAAAAACCATGCTAATACTCGAGACTCTGAATTACTTGTCTATTCTTCAACTCAAATTAATAAACATAGTCACTGTATGTTTACTATGCATCAGGTGTTTTTTTACAGGAACCAGGGGTACAGCAGAAAAGAAAACAGACAGAAGTGTCCATTCTCCTGGGTGAATGAGGCTAATGAGTTAGCGGAAAAGAAAGATGACTAAAATATAACCTCTGCCCTGGATTTGATTAAATTTTGAGGGTACAGGTTGAGAAACAGACATATAAACAACATAACAGGTATCTAGTTAAGTTAGGACACATTGTTATGTATTTTTTCTCCAAAGAAACAGTACGAATCAAAATGGTTGCTGGAGAAGCAGTGGACACATTTCTGTAAGGAGTGCAGGGCCCTTCTCAGAGAAGGACAATTAAATAGAGGGTTCATTTCAGCCACACTCTTTAAACTGCTGGATTCATCACCAACACCAGGCTAGTTAGTGTGGTGGCGGCAGCAACAGCAGCAGCAGCAGCAGCAGCATGTGGAGGCTTCTTTACCAACTGCCTAAATTTGAAGGATATCATCAGTCCTCTGCATGTACCTGTATCAACAGCCACAACTGGAGCAATGAGCAGTTGGTAGGCTTTATAGTGTATGTAGCTTAGATATACACCCAGTGAAAGGATTTATCACTCATTTTCCTTCATGAAAATTACTTGTAGACTTTAGCCATTCAAGATATTAATCAAAATTAAGGATCCAAAAGAGGGAATCTCATGATCTAAAAGGATTAACTTTTAATCCTTACTTCTAGAAATCCATCCTATGGAAATAATGCAAAAAGCAGACAAAAATTTATCCACAAAGATGTTAATATCAGCATTATTTGAAACATGCAAGACAGAAATGAGCTAAATGATAAAATAATTTGTGAGTCATCTCATATTTTTCTAATAAATTATTTCTCTGCTTTGATAAGTCAGAGTCAGCTTCTGTTGTTCATTACTGGAAACTCTGACATACAGACAGACAGATACACACACACATGCATACACGTACACGTCTTCCTCATCCGCTTGTTAGTGGGGCTTAGATCCAACTTAGTCCATAGAGGTGCATGCTTTGACAAAAACTATTTTTTCTCAGCAAGTTGTGTGCTTCTTGCGTGTGTGCATATATATCAGTAAACAGAAATGCACAGACAAAATAATATACAACAAAAATAAATACATATTTTGAAACAGTGGGTACTTCTGGTTACTGGGAGTTTTCTCTCCACTGGCTTCTAGAACCTTTCTATTTTTCTAAGATGTCATAATTATAAGAAATTACACATAAACATAATTTATCAATACTTTCATTATTAAAAAGTTAAAAGGTATGTTTCCTTCCAAAGAGGTCACACTAGTAGCTAAAACATACATATACAAATAATAATATACATCCCAATATGGCAAGTGCTGTCTATGAGAACTTTGTGTTGTAAAAGTATACCACATAGCAAATGACTTTAACTTTACTGGATGGAGTCACATCCTGGACCTGAGACCCATTCCTATCTGACCAGGATGTCTGTGAGTGGACCAGAGCTTGGGCCCAGTATCAGGGTCTCAAGATTACCACTGTTTTATTATGAATCTCCTATATACTTGGGACTCCTGGCAGCCTGACAGAGTACTTGTTTCTGAATTAGAAGACGTAGTTCAGGTTCTGTCACTCATGAATGAACAAACACTTGTTAAACACTTACTCTGATCCAAAATCGATATCTGTGCTTTGCATGTGTTCTTTCATTGACCTTTACAGCCATCTTGAGAGGTTGGTGCTATTATCCCTATTTTCTGTGATCACAGGTCAGTTTCTCCATCTGAAAACACGGGTTCAGAATAAATGATTTTCTAGGTCTCAATCAGCTTTCACTTTTCTACAACTTTGTGAATTCAGTCCTCGTCATAACTTACTGTGTGTTCCCAAACTTTTGTACTATTCACGTTGTGCTTTTTCCACCATTGCCTGGGTTAACCTCCAGATTCTTCCTCTCGCTTTAGATTTGTGGTCCTATCCTTGCTTCTTTCAGTCCTATGTGACACTGCTCATCCTCCCCCAAGACAGAGCCAGGGATGACACATGAAAGGGGCTAGGAGACAAGGAATGGATGTTGGTCTCAGTGTTTCTCCGGGTAGGGTATGAGGTCACTATACTCTAAAGGGGTCCTCCTGGATAGATAATAAATGTATCCCTGAATGTTAAGTCTTTTCTTTGGGGACTGAAGACATGCCTGTGGAGTTTCATTTTGATGTGCAACTAAAGATTTTTTTTATTAATACAAATTTAAAATATGAGTAACTAAAACTTGGTTTTCTTGAACAAAAATTAGGGCATTATTAGGTTTCTATACACTTTCATTTTATATTCTATCAAGAAGTCTGGCAGGCACCCAGTGCTTTGACAATATTGCAAAGCTTCTACGGAGACTGCACAAGCATAGATCAATGGATTCCCACAACCTTCTGGAAGGGTGCTGTATTACTTACACAGTGTTAGCACTGTCTTAAGTTGGTTTGCATTGTTGCTTTTATTGTATTAATTAATAGAGTTGAGAAAAGTGTTGGAACTTGCTTTTGTTGTTTATTATGTTGGTTAACTGATGCATTTTTAGAGATTTTATTGTTACTGTGCCTATTCCAATTCTTGGTCTTCACAGAAGTCTTTTCCTCTGGAAAGCAGGAATGCGTAGGTTGGGGAGGCTTAGGTCTTCTGCTCTGCTGTAATGAGTCAGCATCTAAAAGGTCAGAGTGCTGCTGATTTACAGCCCAGCTGGATATCTTTTGAGCCTCACTACATGGCCATGTTCCTATTGGCAGGAGTTTCTGTGCTGGCTGATGACCCGTGGGCAGCCACCATATTCCAATCAAGCAAACTGACTGCTGCTTTAAATTTATATCATGCCTGTTGCTGGAAAAGCAAGGAATCCGGGGATTATCCAGGATCCTCCAACAAGCTCTTTCTTTACCCGGTTTGGGCTGGAAAGAACAGAGTGGTGAAGCACTTATTAGTCTGAAACGCTTGACCATGAATCTTGCTGATGACAGAAACTGGCCCGATGCCTCGGGCAGAGATACAATCAATGAATACAAACAGCAATAATGCTTATAGTTTAACCCTTTTTCCTGCAAAAGTATTTCCTGTCTCACTCAGCTCAACGGTCTCTTCTTCTAGGCACTTACACTTTATTTTGAGGTTTTATTTTTCCACGTCCAGTTCCATAGCTCTGCAGAATATTGGTTGAAGGTAGGAACCATGCCTCACTCATCTCTATATGCTCAGTGACTGCACAGAGTGGGAGGTTGATAAAGAATTGCCGGACTGAATTCAACTCAGAAGACAAAGTCCAGCTTATGTCTACACAGTCATTGTATGTGCTATTTGAATGATGGCTTACAGTGAGAATCCAGTCATCACTAAAAGTAGGATAGACCTCCAGTCCCCAGGATAGGTGTGGAGAAAAGTGGAGATATTGAAGGTAATGAATACAATAACATATGTGATATTGTGCTGACCTAGAGCCAGAACCTGAGCAACGCCATTTTATAAGACAAAGCTGTTTTCCAAAATTAAGTTGTAATGGCTGCCCCATTCTCCTCACAATAACTGCTGGCCTTGGCTTCTGTAAATAAAGCTGCTAGTTTGCTCTGCGAAATAACTACTGTGTAAAGCTGCTTAAACTTTGCTTATCGGTAACTGCTCTCTGTGGCCCTAATGTGACAGGCAAGCAGTCCTAACCCATGCTATCTTGGCTCCCGTGACTTGTAATAAGTAACTAAGGTCTGTGATTTCCACCTTACCCAGATAATGTGTAAACAAATGTGTATCTTGACTTCTGTAAACCACTTAAGTAACAAACGGAATGACAAAAGTCCCCTGGCCCTTGGAATGTCCAGATCCCTCACCTCCGCCCATGAGGTGATTTACAGAATCCACTAGCCCTCTCATCCCCATCCCCACTCCTCACCCCCACTCCCAAGGTGGCTTTTCGGGTATAAAAAGTCTTGGCACCCTCCTTTTGACGCCACGGGTTGGAGAGATGCGAGTACTCTGTGGCCGCCAGCAATAAAGACCCTGTAATTTGGCATACTTTTGTCTTGGTGTTAATTTTCTATGCTCGGTCCAGTATAACACATACATCTGTGGAATGCTGTCTACCAGCCATGCTCTGGGAAAGAGATTTTCATTTATTACTTGAGTTACTCCTCCAGATAGTCCCAAAGGTTGGCATCTGTAAGCCAACTTAAAGGGAACCAGAGAATCAAAGCTCTGTGACTACTTAACTGCATCAAAGTAGCAGAGATGGGAATGCAAACTCAGAGAACTTGATAACTCCATTTGAAGACAATGACAGGAATCAGTTGCTGAGAGGAGGAGCAGATGGTGTGGGAGGAGGTAAAGGACAGAACGTGGGAAAGCATGCTGTAAGCCTTGGCAAATGCAAGGGGCATTTCTTCCCTAGAAATAGAAGGGAAGAATGAATGATGGGGTGAGGTTTGGGTAACCTGGATAATGATCCCCCGATGATATCTACATCCCTGGGGATACATCACCTTACATGGCAAAAGAAGCTTTGCAGATGTGTTAAATTGAGGATTTTGAGATAGAGATGTTTTCCTGGATTATCCAGGTGGGCTCAATCTAATCTCAGGGGTCCCTATTAGAAGATGCAGGGCTGGGCACAGTGGCTCACACCTGCAATCCCATCACTTCGGGAGACCAAGGCAGAAAAATTGCTTGAGTTTAGGGGTTTGTGATCAGCTTAGGCAACATAGTGAGACCCTTTCTCTACTGAAAAAAATAGCCAGGTATGGTGGCATGCCATAGTACCAGCTACTTGGGAGGCTGAGGCAGGAGGACTGCTTGAGCCCAGGAAGTTGAGGTTGCAGTAAGCCATTATTGCACCACTGCACTGTAGCCTGGGTGAGAGAGTGAGACCCTGTCTCAAAAAAACAAACAAACAAACAAACAAAAAACAGATGCAGGAGGGTCAGAGACAGATTTGACAGTAGAAGCAGAGGTCTGCTGATGTGGGACCACCATGTGCCAAGGAATGCACCAACTTCCAGAAGCTTAGAAAGGCAAGGAAGGGATTCTCCCAAGAGCTTCCAGAAGGCATGCAGCCCCGCCAACAGCTTGATTTTAATTCACGGAGACTAAATTTAGACTTCTGATCTCTACAACTATTAAAAATAAGTTTGTTTTGAATTAAGCCACCAAGCTTGTGGATGTTATAGTGGCACAAAAAAACCAGTGCAGGGCAGAATGTGACTATACAGAGATCTTGAAGTGCAGAAAATGTTTCTGCAGCCAGAGTTTTTTTTGGGGTGAGGATGGACTAGGGTGAGCACCAGGGCAGTGTTCTTCAAAGTGGGCCCAGGACATCTGAGTGCCTGTTCACAGGCACCCAGTTCTGGCCTAGTTCTGCTCGAATTAAGATGCTTAGGGTTTTGCCTACTACTCCTGCCCATGCACAAAATAATAGGCACAATGTTCCAATAAGTTTACGGCTAGTTGAAGATAATCAGCGATTGACAAACATAGGTAGAAGAAGGAAAAATGGCTGAGTAAGCATTAGACTGTAAATCTCAAGACAGGGGTTAGACCTCTTTTTACCAGCCCCGAGATGATTTGGTGATTTGTCATAGTGAACTGCAAATTCAAAGGAGCAGCTTCAGTTCTGCCAGGGCTTATCCCAAATTTTTTTCTTGTAGCAGGAGAAGTAGATAGACCCCTGGGCACTACCTCAGAACTTTTCTATCAAACTGCTCTTACAGTGACCCCCATGACTGTGTGTGCACTGCTATGACAACAGTGATGCAGTTACAGCCTCTCCAGATAGACAAATAAATGAAAAGCTGACATCAGAATATTGATTTGCGCTGGACCTTCATGGAAAAATTTAGACCAGACCTTGAACAGATGGGCTGCTCAGTGCTCCCCACCAGCTGTGATTATGAAGTTGTAGCGTAAGTTAATGTACCCCTCATCACATCTTTTCAAATGGTTGCCATATTGAAGTCCAACGTTAGGTATTGAGGACAGACAACGGTGAACAAAACAGATGTGCCCTGCTCTCTCCCAGAACCTACAGTTCTAATGGGGAAAGCAGACATTGATTAAATAAACATAAATGATAAATGTTATAAAGTCCATGGGGTTATGAGCCTCTCATTGGAGGACCTGACCTGTCTGGGAAAGAAAGGCACAGGACCTCCCCTTGGGAAGTAATGTCTGAAACATTAGCAAGAGGTAATTAGGGAAGAGGGTGTGGGTCAGGGAGGGGGAGCATAGCAGGAATGGCATATCCAAGAACACCAAGGCTGGAGAGACTCAATGGGGCCAGAGTTCAGGGAAAAAAGGTGAAAGTGGCTGAGGTGGGATTATAAGAAAATCAACTTCTTGTGGACCATGTTAAGAATTTTCACCCTCCCCAGAGCAGACTCTGATGATTAGGTTTGCATTTGGAAGTCAGCATTTGGCTGCAAGGAGGAGGAACAGAAGAACCGGGACAAGGGTAGAGTAGGAGACGCCAATAAAGAGGCAGTGGCATTACTTGCCACAGTACTTGAGACACAGCGGGGACCTGATAAGCCTTGGTTCCCCACTCTAATTCTAGAAGACTGCCAACACTAATTTGTCTTTTAAAGAAAGTCAGGTTTTCAGCTTACCCTACACTTCAGAGCAAGTATAAATAAATCAATGAATTCTATTTTCTCCAAATCCCTGACCGATCAACTTATATAGGCAGCATCCACAGGTGAGGAAAGTGAAGCTCCTGTGCCTGCAGGCCGTTCAGTTACATTCGTACAATCACGCACAGGCAATGAATAATCTAGAGTTTTCCTAGGGGTTACTGCTTTGGGAGCAGTTTCAGCCTACGTTTTGATTCCAGAGACGGCAAAGAACTATTCTTACTCAGACAATTATCACCTGCAAGAACAAAGTGCAGAAGCCAAAGCACCAGTCAGTCAACATAATCTTAAACAACCCACATCAATAAAATCTGTGGGTTTGCACGACAGTGACAAGAGTTCTTGAAAGACCAACTACAAGCAGATATGAATTTTCTAGAAGGCAGAAGATAAAAGATATTGATGCCATTGGCCACATTTTTATGAGCCATAACTTTATGACTAGAAATTATTACTACAAAAGTTCCCTTAAGTCAGGAGACCTGCTATTATTTTTCATGTCTCATTTACAATCATCTTTTATAGCTTTTTTTTTTTAAACAGTAAATCCTACTTTTGAATTTGAGTATGAAGATAAAAGTGAATTAAATCTATCTGAATTGTTACTCTAAATGGCACTTCCTGACTGTACCACCTTGGGCAGTTTACTTAAACTCTCTAGCCTCTGTTTCCTCATCTTGCAAGTGGGAATGATGATAGTTTACATCTTAAAGGGCCTTTGTGAGATGAATTATAATAACATGGTGAAGCCTTAGAGCAGAGCTGGCATGTAGGAAGTACTATCTCAAAGCCTAGCAATTGTAACGCAGTCCCTCATTTTTCTAAGAGGTGGTTTATTTTCCTCTCCCTTCTTTTATTGTTCCCCTGGTTCCCCACATCCTATTTAGCCCTTTAGAAATGCAAATACAGACTTTTACTTCTTCAGACATTCCCTACCTGGCAAGTTCATGTAACTGTGTGCTCTAACACAGAACTCTTAACAGTTAGTTTACAAAGCCACAGCATCCATGCTAGCGAACTCTCACCCTCCAGGAAGTTGCCTGAGAGACCACAGCTTGCCCAGGAAAATGCCAGCAGCCACCAGCTCTACTGCCTGGTAGATAAGCTAGGATGAAGACCTCTGCTCTTGCTCACTGTCTCCCCTGCCTTTTAAAAGTGCTCACTTTCTGCTCCAAAAGTGAAGGGGTACATTGAAAGGTGGGATGCCTGCGCTTCTTCCCCTAAGCTAGCTTTAGAAATAAATCACTTTCTTTATACCAGACCTCACTCTTGTTAGATGAACTCTGCTGGTGATGAGCAACTAACCTACATTTTGGTTATACTGTCATTACCTGCTAAATATCACTGAAATCTACAGCCAAGTCCATTCTTCATTGCCTGTCTTCTTTCACTCATTGGTTTGCCTTTTTGTTCTCTTGCCAGTAATTGAGTTACTGTCTCATAGCTCCAACCTACCAGGGAGCTATTTGGCTTTGTGAGCCCTATGAGGTACTAGAGGGAAACCACAAGGCTGGAGGAGGAAGGGACTCACCCCTTCCTGTCTGCTTCTTGCTCCTAGGAGCGTCATGCTAATCTCACTTCTCCAATGTCAGTGTGTTCCTGTAGCAGCAATCACATCCAGTATGTAATTTTTCCACCATTTGCAGAACCAGCCTTTCTACCTGTTAGAGGCCCTGGCTGTAGCTGAGCAGCACCTTCTCAAAGGACTGAGTTTCAGCTCTGTAGGCCCCTTGCTCCTGAGTTAAATAATGCCAACCTTTCCCTTTGTTGCTCCAGTCCTGCAATTACTACCTCTATGTTACCTTAATGTTCTCTTTTTGCCTTTTTAGTTATCTGGTTACAATTCTATATTTAGTTAGCAATCCTTTGTGTTAAGCTTTCTCTTTTCATATAACTGGGATGGTTTATGAATCCTGACTTATCCCTGACTGATGCAAATTCTTGTGATGTATTTTGATGAATTGAAGTTCTTACTTTGAATATAGTCCAATTTCTTAAACGTCTACAGATTAAAAAAAATAGACCCTCTGAAAGAAAATTGAACAAGAGGCTTTAACATGTACTTCATAAAACAGTCTCCAAATGTGCAAATGAGAATATGTTCAACTTTCTTAGTAATTAGGAAAATGCAAATTTAAACTGTAATGAAATACCTACTAGACTGATTAATATTAAAAATATTGAAAATATCCAAAGTTAATGAAGATGTAGAACGATGCAAACTCTCCTGTGTTACAAGTATGAGTATAAATTGGTTAGAGCCACTTTGGAAAACTGGAAGTATTTATGTTAACATATCTAAACCAATGACCCAACAATTATAATCCTAAGTATTATATCCCTAGCTGAAATGCATGCATTTCAAGGCATGGACAAGGGTGCTTGTGGAAACATAACTGTAGGCTGCTCTATCTATGGAGTAGCTGTTCTTTACTCCTTTACTTTCCTAATGAACTTGCTTCCACTAAAAAAAAAGAGAACATCATCTGTAGTAATTCCAGTCTGGAAGTAACATGGATATATATCCTCCAATAACAGAATGGATAAAAAAACTAAAATATTTTTATACAGTGTGATATTATATAGTAATAAATATAAATTAGAGCTCTGCAGAACATGGATACCTCTGACAAAATACTGTTTTTTTTTTTTTTTTTTTTTGAGACGGAGTTTCGCTCTTGTTACCCAGGCTGGAGTGCAATGGCACGATCTCGGCTCACCGCAACCTCCGCCTCCTGGGTTCAGGCAATTCTCCTGCCTCAGCCTCCTGAGTAGCTGGGATTACAGGCACGCACCACCATGCCCAGCTAATTTTTTTGTATTTTTAGTAGAGATGGGGTTTCACCATGTTGACCAGGATGGTCTCGATCTCTTGACCTCGTGATCCACCCGCCTCGGCCTCCCAAAGTGCTGGGATTACAGGCTTGAGCCACCGCGCCCGGCCAAAATACTGTTAAGCAAAAGAAGCCAGATATAAAATAAGAAATATAATGTGATTCATCAACATAAAGTTCAAAAATTGGAGAAATAAATCTGGTATTAGGAGTCAGGATGGTAATTACCCTTGGGCTAATGTAAGGGGTAAAGATTGGGAGGAGGATTAAAGGAGTTTCCGAGTTGGTGATGTCCTGTTTCTTGCTTTGGATGATGGTTTGATGGCTGTGATCACTCTGTTCATTGTGTGATAATTCATTCAGCTATGTATTTTGATTTATTGTACATGTGCTATATTTCAGTAAAAAGGTTTAAAATACTTAAAACCTTGATGTTTCCAACCTTCATTGAGCATTTGTTTTGAAAAAATAGTCAGCTTGTCAGCTTCTCCCCCAAGTTTTTTTTTTTTTTTTTTTTGAGATGGAGTCTCTCTCTATTGCCCAGGCTGGAGTACAGTGGTGTAATCTCAGCTCACTGCAACCTCGGCCTCCTGGATTCAAGTGATTCTTCTGCCTCAGTCTCCCGAGTAGCTGGCATTATGGGCACCAGTCACCATGCCTGGCTAATTTTTGTATTTTTAGTAGAGATGGAGTTTGCCATCTCTACTAAAGAGACCATATTGGCCAGGCTGGTCTTGAACTCTTGACCTCAAGTGATCCACCTGCCACAGCCTCCCAGAGTTCTGGGATTACAGGTGTGATCCAAAGCACCCAGCCATCACTTACTCTTCTTTAGCTTTCCTCAGGACATGACTTCTATCTCATTTCTTGAATTTCTCTACTGATTTAAAACACAAAACAAAGTTGCTTTAACCATTGGTTACGGTGCCAGATACTGCCAACCAGGCTGACAACTCCATTAATGTAGGGGTTCTACTTGGTATTGAATTTCCAGAACTGAGTACATTGTCTGAATCCAGCTAGTGCTCAGTATCTGTTAAATGCTAGGGGATTTTTGCCTAAAATATTTCATTACTATTCTCACAACTCTAATACAGTAACTTGCAGAGAGAAAACAAACATATTTCAGAGTATAAAAATGAATTCTAAAAGCATAATTATAGCTTAAACTACATGGTACCTCACAAAAAATTTGACTTCAAATTCTTTTAAACTATTCAATGAATTGTCATCGATTTCCTAGGTAAACTATATCATCATCCAGACATATTTTCTGCTTACTTGGTTATTTTTTTCTACCAAAGTTTTTAGACACCCGAGAAATTGTTAGTTTGTTTTCTACTTTCTAGAAGTCGCCAGTTGAAACTGTAGAACGAACATCCTGTAGAAGACATGGTCGTGGTTAGTTCTGCTTCACCACAACTTTGACAGCTGGTTAACTCTGGCAAATCCTTTTACTATATTTGACATCAGGGTATTCATTGTTAAAATGAAGAGGCTGGACTCATTAAGGACAGCAGATAAGTGCCAAATCAGCCACTTTTTCTTCCTCCCCACCCTAGGCAGATATTGCTAATCAATCTCATTATATTTTTCCACTGAGTTCAAATGTAGCCTCAGAATTCTCAGCACAGCACACCAGAGCCATAACAATCAATTGTCATTTGTAACTAGGCAAAACCTAGTAGTCAGCCCTTAACTGGATTATCCAAAACGTCCCTTTCAATTCCAAAGTTCTATGGTCCTATGATCCATAAAAAGTCATACTCTCTGCTATGAGTCCAGAGTCCAAGGCGCTGCACAATCTTAAAGTGCATTCAGAATCAAGGAAAGATTACATTTTATTACTTGCATCTTCAATGTTAAGAGTATTTTATTGCATTATCAGTCTTTGTGAACGGATAATCCACGTACAGTGCTCATTTAACACAACTCTTCTTATCTATGTATTTCATTTCTATGATGAGATTTAAAATGAGCACAGGGACACATACAAAGTATTCCCATAGAATGTAGATGACTCAACTCTGAAATTCCCTGTCCCTTAAGGATTAACAGTAAAATGAATTATCCCAAACTGTAGCACTTGACAGGGAGATGTTTAATGGGTCTCTTCATTTGGGGAGTGAGTTGAGAAACATCAGGAGCAAAGACCTAACAAACTGCCCTAGCAAAGGCCTGAGGTTGGACATATTTGAATAATACCTTCATATTAGGTTTAACAGCAAATTTGAGTTTGTTCTAATGGCTCTGGATGGACTTGTTTATCTAATGTTAAAATATATTGTGCTGAGTGGGTAATCACAGACAGCCTTTTAAGGTAGCATTACTTAATGGATGAAAGAAAAGTGAGAAGTCTGTCATATTGCAAACACGGTGGGTGATTCAAATATCAGATTGCTGGCAAGTAATTCGTACTTTTCATTCAAATCTCCTTAAATAAGTTGTGTTTTCAGCCTAGAAGTGCAATGTTTTCTTTTATTCACCAAAGAGTTGGGATTACGTTATGAGTCCATTTTCCCTTCTACCAGAGGACATGAACTTTGACTCCAGGGGACACACTTTGAGAGTAACAGTTAGGCAATGCTGGTACATGGAACTGAGACTGAAAACTCATTTCAAGATGCTTTCAGGATCTTCATAAAAAGGGATCATCCAAGTTCTAGTGAGCAGAAGAGAAAGATCAAGTGTCTGAAAATTAATTAATGGGGCTGAAATCCTGACTCTGCCACTAGGAGGAACCCTTAACCTACTAGGCCTGTTTGCATTTGTATAACTGGGGTAAACTAGATGCTCCTAAGGTTTCTTCCAGCTCTAATATTCTAGACAGTGCTCAATTAATGTTTGATGATATGGAAATTATCCAGATAATTTAGGCCAATATGGATTGTAGGCCACTTTAAAGTAGAGGTTATGCTTATGACTTTGAGCTGTGCGTGCCTATCACTAACTAGGGTGCCTTGACTGCCTAGATGAGCATCAGTTCTTATAATTTAGCTGCCCCTCTTCCAAAACCTGCTGCCTCCTTAAAGCACGCTCATCTTCCCTGTTTGGTTAGCAAGCCATCAAAACATGACACATCATATGGCTTTCAAGATAGGCTCATGTGATACAGATTCTAGGATATGGTGATATCAGTTTGCTTTCCAATTCTATTTTCCTTTTGATTATAAGAATTTCCACTGTAGCTGAAAGAGTACTTCAGGTGGGCTTTTGGAATAGTTTTTGACCCTCTGAGTCTCAGTCTGTGGCATGAAGAAGGAGGCCTGGGAAATTTCCACTGTTGCCTTCTGCATTACAATTTTACATGTATCCCGGTGCTACTTTCAGCCCCAGAGTTCATCAAACCCAGTCAGATTAGCTTTCTGATGCAGAGCTGCATGATAAAGGCTGCTTGCCTCAGAGTGTCCTTTTACTATTTATACTGGGCTCACCCACTGCAACTGGCTTCAACTGAGTGGCATTTGTTATGAGGTATCAATTATCACCTCAGATCATTCTGTGGGTTTCTAGGGATGCTGAAAAAATAATTTCACTGACTATATGTGACTGAATATATGTGTATTTATGCATAGATGTATGCACAAAGGCGTGTGTGCACACATGCCTTTTATACACACACATAGTTTTCAAAGGAATTGTTTGGAGACAAGTGTCAAAGCCTAAGTTCAAGGACTGTGATGAGTATAAGGTCCAGATTAAATGATCCTTGTGGACCATTCTAGCAGAAGCCCTGGTTTGCACAGTGAGTCAGCTTGTCCAAAGTGCTAGACTACTGAATATTGCTTGCATCCTTAGAATGTATAAGTTTTCTATTGCTATTATCATAAGTTACAACAAACTTGGAAGTTTAAACAATACAAAAGTCTCAAAGTTCTGTAAGACAGAAGTCCAACTCACATCTCACTGGGCTATAATCAAGGTGTCGGCAGGGCTGCGTTCCTTTCCGGGAATTCCAAGAAAGAAACCCTTACCTTGCCCTTCCAGTGTCTAGAGGCTGCCCACATTCCTTGGTTTGTGGCCTTCTTTTCAGTCTTCAAAGCAGCAATACCACATCTCTCTGACCCTTCTTCCATCCTCACAGCTCACTTTCTCTCTCTGACCCCAGCTGGAAAAGGTTCTCTGCTTTTAAGGCGCTGTGCTTACACTGGGCCCATCTGTGTAACCCAGGTTTTAAGCATTTGTGAATAGATTAGGCCCACCTGTAGGATCCAGGCTACTCTCCCCATTTCAAAGTTCTTAACCTAATCGCACCTGCAAAGTCCCTCTTGCCACGTAAGGTAACATATGCACAAGTTCCGGAGATTTAAATGTGGGCATCTTTGGGGGAACCATTATTCTACCAACCACGATATAATTAAGGGAGGCCTTCAGGAAAGCCTAATTTTTACACCAAAAAATGAAACATATGAGGAAACCTAAAGCCTCAAAATGATGCTAAATAATATGTGGTGCTCAAAGGAACTTGGGACCATTTTGTAAAATGTCTTACTTCACACATAGGGAAACTGGTGTTCATTCGGGCACATGGCTTGATCAAGGTCACTGAACTTGTTAGCAAAGGAGATACACTTGGCATCTAGCTCTCCTGGCACATAGCTTAGTTCTCTTTCCACCTTTCCTGGGGTACATCTGATTGGACTCTCTCTACAAAGAAGTATTTTGTTTTATAAAACCACTGCTTCTATTTTCCCGACATTGTGAAACTATTGCTATTAGAAGTCTCTATTGTACTTGGAAGAGCAGGTTTGGATGAGAACAGAAATTTGTTAAGTGGTTTGTAGATGAAATATCAAGATGGTGTGTCATTTTACAAACAAATCACTTTTAATATCAAGTGACAAAATTACTCTGTTGCCAAGGGGAGATGGTATTTACATAAAGGCCGCACAAAATCGGGGGCAAATGCAACACATCTATCAAACATTTAAGAATAAGTTTAAAGAATCCCGGAACCCTGGAAACTTTACAGTTCTCTTTTCTACTCTTGTTCATCCTCTCTTTAAATCCCTGAATATACATATCTATCTACTGATCCATCCACTGTCTACACATACATGTTACTCATTGCATCCAGATCATGTGTTAGGGGCACTTGGGATGCATTCCTGAACAAAACAGAGTCCCTGCACTTGTTTGGTTGAACGTAGCAGATCAAGGTTTCTCAAAGTGTGTTCTACTGCTCTCCTATATCAGAAGTACCAGATTCCTGGTTCCTATATGGAGTTACAAGGGGGTGGGTCTGGAAGTCCACGTCTTAGCAAGCTTCCTAGGTGATTTTGGCCCTCACTGCCAAAAATAAAAACAATTCAGCTGGTAGATTCTCGTTTCTACCGTCTCCTCCTTAGTTCACTGGGACCCCTAGCAACCACAATGGTGGGGGAGGAAGAAGAGCCAATCAGAGCACCTCTCCTTCCCTAAATATAGCCAGGGCGCCTCTGCACCTTACTGTATTTTGGGAGGTTCTCAGACTTTCAGTGGAGTAAATAGTCCCCCTTGGAGAACATTTGGGAACCCACAACTTGCTCTCTGAATTGAATGAAGACAAGAAAATACTCAAAATTGATACAAAGTCAAATTCAGACCGGTGTGCAATTCAGTTTTCTACCTTTCACCATCTCTTCTGGTTTTCAAATAGGCTCTTACCATGACAAAAATAAAATATATGTGTCAGGACACACTCAGCATTTGTCAGAAGTCAAAATACAAATGTGGTGCTATAATTTAAAATGAATGTTTGGTGTGACATGATTAAGTTCACATCCAAGAAGGCAGAACCTTAGCCCTTTGCTCCCTTGCACTGAAATCCACAAGCTGAGTGAATTAGGAAGCTCCCAATGGTGGGGCTTAACTCAGTTATCTAACTGTCACCTAATAACCTGGTGAAATCTGGCAAAACATATGAATTTCCCAGCTGTTCTGAGTTGACTGTTGATTCTGAAAGGCACCAGTTTACTGCTAATAGACTCCAGCCTTCTAAAGAGGGCTTTTCATTACTAACGACATATCGCTGAATAATGGAGGCATTCTCCTACCAGTTTTGCTTTCAGTAGCATGGCAAGAAACACTGCAGCTTCTGAAAATAACAGAGATACATACCTAAACCAGTGCCACTGAATGCCTTGAAAAAAATGTCATTTCACTTAGGTTACAGGAACTTCTCTAATTTATTTTTTGTATTTTAATTTTTTATTTCCACAGGTTTTTGGGGAACAGGTGGTATTTGGTTACATGAGTAAGTTCTTTAATGGTGATCTGTGAGATTTTGGTGCACCCATCACCTGAGCAATATATACTGAACCCAATTTGTAGTCTTTATCCCTCATCCTCTTCCCACTGAGTCTCCAAAGTCCATTGTGTCATTCTCATGCCCTCTGCATACTCATAGCTTAGCTGCTCCTTGAGTGAGAACATGCAATGTTTGGTTTTCCATTCCTGAGTTACTTCACTTAGAATAATCACCTCCAATCCCATCCAGGTTGCTGCAAATGCCATTAATTCATTCCTGTTTATGGCTAGGTAGTATTCCACCATATATATACCACAGTTTCTTTATCCACTCTATTAGATTTCTCTAATTTATATGTAGTCCTATAAGTGCTTATTTTTATTGAAGAGCTTATTTTATTTATTTTTAATCAATTAAATTCATTTGACAAATATTGATCGAGAGTCTACTCCACGCTAGGAACAACGCTAAGCATTGGGGATGCAATGCTGAAAAACACAAAGGCAGTCCCTAATCTTGTCATACTCACTGCATTCTACACACAAAGCTAGGGGCTGGGGGTACAAAGTAACAGGAAGTTGTAACAAATAGTATAAAGTAAATGATGAGTGGCTGAAGTAGAGAAGGATGAGGGAACCCTCCTTTATTTCGAATGGAAAACAAAAGCTTTCACAGCTGTAATCCCATAGACCCTTCTAAATTCTCAAGCCCGTGTTTATGCATAAAATTCCAGTGAGGGTTTTTTGTATTGATTATATTTTTAATTGCCCTTCATTTCATGATATTTTACAACAAGCATCCAGTTCATTAACACATTGCAGTATAGTTAACATGCGCAGCATCAGAATTCATATTTTATTTAATGATTGAAGCTAATGAGAAATCATGATATTGGTATTTTTCAGACTTGTTCATTTTTCAAAGTGAGCTTTAAGCCAGGCGCGCAAATATCTATTAGCCACAAGATGGCGTGGTTGGTATTTAACAGAGAGTACCTGGAGGGGAAATTGGACTTGAGGGAATTGCTCACACACAGAAACACATGCACATATTCTCTTTCTATCTCTTTCCACCTAATGAAGAAGAAAATGAAAGCAGATGAGAAAAGAAAGGCATTTAAAAAAATTCTCAAGTAAGTTTCAAAAACAAAAATGTTACCAAACTAATGCTGTCTGGGTCTGTGATCTCACTAGAAGGTCCGACTCTGTATGACGCCAGTGAATGAAATTCACCAATTTTTATAACATATTTACCACCAGGGCAACCTTTTTTCCCCCTTACCAAGACAACAAAAACGTGAAGTTAAATTTTAAAAATTAAAAAGTAAGGAAAATACTTTGAGCTTCAGTTATTTTAAGAGTTCCATTTTTTTTTTTTTTTTTTTTTTTTTTTTTGCACATACTTTTTCATGTGTCTGACCTTGGGGACAAGCTTCTACATTCTCTCCTGCTTTTCCATTGGCTCCCCAGCCCCCTTTTGGCCCTGCCCACACCTGCACTTCTAAACTCTTTCCTGTTTAAATCACATTCATGTTCATCCTCCCAGTTAAAGGAAACAAAAGCACTGCTCTTCTTTCTTCTAGTTCTCCTTGCTAATGTGAATCATTTTCTTATTTCTGTTTCTGTAAATAAATTTCAAGAACTCCTTGGAGACAGGTACAGTGGCTCACACCTGTAATCCCAGCACTTTGGGAGGCTGAGGCAAATGGATCACTTGAGGTCAGGAGTTTGAGACCACCCTGGCAACGTGGCGAAATCCCATCTCTACTAAAAATACAAAAATTAGCTGGACATGGTGGCAGGTGCCTGTAATCCCAGCTACTTGGGAGGCTGAGGCATGAGAATCACTTGAACCTAGGATACAGAGGTTGCAGTGAGCTGAGATTGTGTCATTGCACTCCAGCCTGAGTAACAGAGCAAGACTCTGTCTCACAAACAAAACAAACAAATAAACAACCCCCGCCCCCCAATCTCCTTGAGTTGGCTTTATGGTTTAGCATTTGAATTTTTATATTGTTCTTCTCTGGCAATCCCTTTCATAGGGTCCTCTCACTTCATACGGGCAACCCTGCTTGATTCCCCATCCATCCGCATCCCAGCAACTGACTTCGTTACCCCTGTCTCCCTTGGTGATCTTATTTCCTAAAATTCTTACCTCGGCCCTCAGGGGATTTTTTTTCTATGGAACTACAAAGATTTCACAGGGCTGCTCTTGCTCTGGCCACCCCTCAGATAAATTTCAATTCATTCTGCCCTGGCATTAGAGCGAATAATCTGATTCTTGCATTTTGCTAACTGATTCTCCTCAGAATGGGGAACCATAATGAAAATAAGAGCAGGGAAGATTTACTCTGTTTTAGTCAGGATTCTCGGTTTTGGGTGAAAACAGCTTTTTTATTAGGCATGTCAGAGTCTACTCAACTAGCATAAAATCAGGAATCTGGGCAGCTAGTCCTGGCTTCTACACATTAACTGTGCGACCTTGTCCATGACCTCCTCGGGCCTGATAGTCCTCTGTAAAATGAGGGCCTTCAAAACATGCTCTCAGAGACTCTTGTTCTAATATTTTATAATTCTGTAAATGAGTGGTTACTTACTTTGCCCAACCTCCTCCAATGTGGTTTTTGTTGACTCCTAACTAATTAATATATGTAGAGCTGCTTTGTTGGGAGTTGGGGTGGAAGGGTAAAGGGTAAAGGGATGGGTGGGGATGAACAGGAAGAGAGAGGCTGGAAGGAAGGAGGGGCTCAGCCTACAGCCATCCTCACAGGGTTAACAGGAATTATGGAAAGAAATATAGTTACAACTAAGCATTAATCAGGCTGAACTTTGACCTACTCCTTTGTAACCAAAAGTCACATAACACTAGATACTATTTACATCCCCATTATTTCTATAGATGGGATCTCTCATATTAGAATCATAAGGTTTTTGTTTAAGAATTGCTTGAGTGGGCTGGGTGTGGTGGCACATGCCTATAATCCCAGCACTTTGGGAGGCTGAGGCAGGAGGATCACTTGAGGCCAGGAGTTCAAAACCAGCCTGGGCAATAGTGAGACCCTGTCTCCATGAAAAATATAATAAATTATCCAGGTGTGGTGATGTGCATCTATAGTCCCAGCTACTCCCAAGGCTGAGGTGGGAGGATAGCTTGAGTCAGGGAGGTCTAGGCAGGAGTGAGCTGTGACTGCTCCACTGCACTCCAACCTAGATGACCGTCCCCTGCACTTTCCCCCACCCCAAATAAAAAGAATTGCTTAAGCAGATCTGGAATTCTTGAATTCCAGCAAAACAGTTGATGCCAGTTTAAAGATCCCTTCAGTGAAAGCAAACCAAATCAGCATGGATGGAAATACAATTTCTTCATCTTCCTGCCCTATGACTTTACCCTACACTCTTTTACCAATCAACAATCTCCACATTTTGGCCCACTTTAAAACCCTTAAACACCCTAGCACCAAACTCCTTAGGGAGCTGGATTTGAGGTTTCCTCCTGTCTCCTTGTTTGGTGGTCCTACAATTAAATCTCTTTTTCTGCTGTAATTCAGTGTCTAGGCATATTGACTTGCTGTGCCCATCAGGGAAAAGATCTATTATGGTTACAAGGCCTCCGTCACCCTCTCATCCAAATCCTATCTTCTCTGCAAAAGTTCCCCAGGGATTACAAAATTAGGAATAACACCTTACCTATTAAGGTGTCTGACTTTTGCAAGCTATCTTTAACATTTTATTTGGAACAATAAAATGAATAAACAAAACAGATGTAGATGATTGCAGTTTAACCTTCAAAGCACTTATAGGCCTCTTAGTGACATTTCTCCTTGACCAAACAGAAACGAAAGACAGTTGCTGAGGGCATGAACAGAATATTGGTCCTTGCTTCTCATACCCTCCCTAGGCCATGGGATCTTAAGCTTTAGCCAGGCATCAGTATTATTTTGAAGGCTTATTAACATGCTCATTGCTAAGGCCCACCTCCCTAGAGTTTCCCATTCTGCAGGTTTGAGGTGAGGCTTAAGAATTTACCTTTCTAGCAAGTTTCCAGGTGATACTGATGTTGCTGGTCCAGGAACTGTACCCCGGGGACCACTGCTCTAAGTAAAAAGCAGGTGGACCTGACTTTACACTTCTTATTGTTTAGGCTGCTTGTTACTTGCTTTTGGCTCTAGTATTAATAGAATAACGTTCCCCCAAATGTGAGTCCTCAGAACCTGTGAACGTGTACATCAGGTGGCAAAAGAGATTTTCCACATGCAGTTAAGCATCTTGAAAATGGGGGATTATCCGTGATTAACTGGGGGAGCTGAATATAATCATAAGGGTCTTTATGATGTAAGAAAGCCAATGTGAGAGAGAGATTAGAGAACAGAGGCAGAGATTGGTGTGATGTGAGGAAGGGGCCATGAACTAAGGAATGAAGGCAGCCTCCAGAAGCTGGAAGAGACTGTAGGGGAGGATGTCTCCTTGCCTTTTTCAGCTTCTTCCCATTGACTATCTGGAAGTGGGTAGTCTCTCCATCTGCAGACTCAGTAACTTCTCCCATTTCCTAGTACTCTTCAGGAGCATTTATTTTTTCCAGTTGTCTCCTTGTTTATTACTTTTCCTTTAACTGTTCTGTTTCCCCTTGTCACGAATACCCTAGATGAGAATTCTCCCTTTGTCCTCCTTAATTGTCGTGCTGATGGCCTCTCGTCATCTCACCCCGTGTGCTGTTCTTCTGCACTCTGGCAGGGTTTCTGACGTTTTTCTACACCAAGCCAATCCTACCACTGTTCTTCTGTGACAGGTCCAGGTCCCTTTCCATGGCCAGCCCGCTAACTTTGCCTCTGTCCCATAGTCTTCTACAGCAGTCTAGTTTTTTCATAAGACTTCTCACATCACAGAAACTATTCTTGCATCCATTTGAAGATGCCAAGTGTTTTCTTCCATTTCCTAGAATTAATCATTTTCAAAAGTATGCCTATATTGAATATAATGTGCTGTTTTCTGGTTCTGTTGTTTTTGTCTTATTTTTCCTCTGCTCATTGGGAAATGTGTGAGATGTAGTCAAATTGCCCTACACTTGGCCCTGTTCACTGTCTGTTCACCAGTTGGTGGATTCCCCTTTTCAGATTTGTTAGAGAACATGTGAAGATGCACAGCTCTTACACCAATTTTGAAGAATAACAGAAACCCAACTTCTATGATTCTGCCCCTGCCCACGGTTTTTCTGTCATTCTGAACTGACAGAATATACAGAATTTATGGTCTCTCACTAAATTGTATTTTTTTTATCGTTATTATTATTCTTTTTGCTTGGAAGAGCTCTTAATCACAGTAAATTAGCTAGCATTCCTGGAATCTTCCATTTTATGCCAGGCACTGATCTCAGTGCTTTATGTGAATTTACTATTTAAATCCTTCTGATAGCCCTGTGAGTCAAGTACCCTAATTCAGAGAGATTAAGAAACTGAGGCACAGAGAAATTAAGGAATTCTCTCAAAGTCATACAGGCACTAAAAGATAGAACCAGGTTTCGAATCTAAGCAGACTTCTAAGTTCTTTCAAGCACATTTGCCTCTTTGAGCTATCATTTTGAAAGATTTGGGAAATTGCAACCATTTTGTAAAAATGGTAAAAGAAAAAACAAAAACCCAGACCTGGCATGAGAATGCACTTGGAGCCTATTGCCCCTTCAGCCACACCAGGCCTTCCATGGTTATGTTTTCTTTCTTTCCTTTTCCTTTTCCTTTTCCTTTTCCTCCTCTCCTCTCCTCTCCTCCCCTCCCCTCCCCTTCCCTCCTCTCCCCTCCCCTTCCCTCTCCTATTCTTTTTCTCCCCTCCCTCCCTCCTTCCCTTCCTTCCTTCCTTCTTCTCTCTCTCTTTCTTTCTTTTGTTTTTGAGGCAGAGTCTCTCTCTGTTGCCTAGGCCAGAGTGCAGTGGCATGACCTCCGCTCACTGCAACCTCCACCTCCTGGGTTCAAGTGATTCCCCTATCTTAGCCTCCTGAGTAGTTGGGATTGCAGGCACCTACCACCTCACCCAGCTTATTTTTATATTTTTAGTAGAGACAAGGTTTCACCATGTTGGCCAGGCTGGTCTCAAACTCCTGACTTCAGATGATCAGCCCACCTCGGCTTCCCAAAGTGCTGGAATTACAGGCTTGAGTCACCATGCCCAAACTTAGTTATGTGTTTATAAAGTCATGCTAACGTTCTTCTCAGTGTGTGAATTCCCAACACCATTTAGCAATATCTGATTTACAGAAATTACAGAATTAGAGGCTCTGAATATATGTTTTCTTAATCCTTCACTATTCTATTTCCATCAGTGAAGCACGTAGGAGGAAATGCATTTGTTTACATTTAATGCCTCTTAACTCATGCCTGTTTTAAAAACCAATGAGTAGAAAATTTCTAATAAATTCTTGATTCTTCATCATTCATGAAACACACATAATTATACTCTGCAAGAACAGAGGTTTTGAGGATTTTCCCCACCTCATTTTAGGAAAAGGCAGTGGGCAAGTCTCTTTGCAACTTAAGCTAGAAGTCTCTTCCAGACAAATCACAGTGATCTACGTTCCAGGGTTCGATAATGAAAAATAGTAACACCAAATGTCTAAAGTCAAACATATGCTTCTACCAAGTGGCAAATATATGCCTTGATTTAGACTTTATCATCTGCATTTCTCTTTCCTGCCTGTACCACCCTTTGCTTAGGGTCTTAGAATTCTGCACTGTCCAATATGTAACCACTAGATGAGTATGCCTAAATATGAAATACCCAAAATTAAACAAAATATCCAGGTCCCCAGCAACTCTAGCTACATTTCAAGCACTTTATAGCCACATGTGCCTAGTGGCTGCTGTTTCAGTTAGTGCAAATTTGGAGCATTTCCATTCATTAAATATAAAATATTCAAAATTAAATAAAATATCCAGTTCACACTAGCTACATTTCAAGCTCTCCATAGCCACGTGTTCCTGGTGGCTGCTGTTTTAGGTAGTGTGAATTTGGAGCATTTCCATCACCACAGAAATTTCTATTGTACAGAGTTGCCTTAGATATTTCTCTAGCTAGCGGGTACAAACCATTCATAGGCAAGAGGAAGAAGGAGTCCTCTTTTATGATTTGATTCCAAAAATTTTAAAATTGGAAGAAATATTAGAGTTTACCTAGTTCCTTAATGGTGATATTAGCAATAGTTTACAATTTATTAGTGCCTGGGACATATGGTTGCTCAACAAATGTCAAGAAATGTTTGCTGAGTGAATGAATTAATGATTTAGAGTTTATGCTCATTTATATACTTCTCCCACTTGATCCCTACCAGAATCCTATGGGGGCTGGGCTGAGCATTCCCTTTTAAAGATGAAGAAATTAAGGTTTAGATAATTTAAGTGATTTGGCCAATATTAAACCAGCAAAATTAAGAGATGGACTTAAAACCATGAGGTGTAGAACAGAGAGGTTCTGTTACATTTTCAAGAACATACAGCAATTGGGGCAGAGTTAGGTCTAGAATCCATGTCCTCTGAAGGTAAACCCAGTATCTATTTTACTATGGCATCACATATAACTTTGGAACATATTTCTTATTTTTTATGCCATAATTATTTGCAGTTATTCCCCATATTTTCCTCCTTATCTGACTCTGAAATTGTGCCCTTGGTAATAATCGTCAGGAACTCCCTTCAAAATATTGATACATTGTCTAATAGTAACAACACATATTATGAGATCTTACTACAAAGCAAGCTCTATTGTAAACAGCTTACATTGATCACTTCTTTAAATCCTTCTCAGAGCCCTTTGTGTTGGATTTTATTATCATCCTTGTCTCCTGGGTAGGGAAACTGAGGTATGGGTAATCTATTCATAATTGACAATACAAACAAACCCCTGAGATCTGCCTCCAGAGCCTAAGGGAGGGAACCCTATGAGATGGACCAAGAGAGATGTCCCTGAAGTGCAGCTGGAGGTTCGTAGGAGGGAAATCTCCAAGAAACACGCAAAAGCCTTCCAATCAGAGAGAAACACATGACCCAAAGAGAAAGAGGCAGTTTTAAAACATCGTCCACGTCATGGCATCACCAGCCACATAAAACCGTGCCCCTTTTACCTGCCTGTCACCCTCTGGTCCCAGCTTGGAGGAGTGAACCCAGCTAATGAGGACCAGGAGACCTAGGAGCTCCCTACCCACTCTATAGACCTCAGCAAAGCTAAAAAGAACTAAAAGCATCACTAAACTGGAGGCTGAGAATTTCTACAGTTAGGTAAGATTTTGGATTATTGCAAATTCCTTGAATTGAGATTGTTTCAGGAACAGAAAATGATAGGGAGTTTTTATAATTATCTGAGAGTGACCCCTGAAAATTCTAAGATCTGACCAAGATTTCATTCATGCCATAAATTTGAACAAGTAACAGGAAAATAAAGCTGTCTTCTGCCCTCATATTGTTGAGCTCAGCAGTGGAAGAAATGGTTATAGAAATTAAAAAGTAAAGTTTGCCACCGTCCAGGTTTTAGGAACTTCTAATTTTGCCCAGATCTCTATTAGGCTCAATTTATCAGCTCTCAGACTAGAGGTTGGGCTATTTTGAAAGTCCAAGGGGAAAATATTTAAAAATATATGCTGCCCAACTTTCTCCCAGAAGCATAACAAAAAATGGATTTTTCACAACCAAAATTTAGAGATGGCTCAGGAGAGCCTAGGGTCTATGGCCAGACTTGTGCAAGAAGCTGCTTTGTCTTGGGATGTCCAACTTTAAAAATTAACCAAATATGCAAAGAACAGAAGGGCTTGCCTTATTCAGGTATTCTGAGACCGGGGTCCCTGAAGAAGAGTCTTCATGTACCAACTCGTTTGGTGAGTAATACATATCCCTCAGTAAGCTGAATAAACATAAGTTATATCAGGTATTAAAAGAGATAAAAGTTATGGAGCAACAGGAACTCTCATTCATTGTTAGTGGGAATGGAAAATGGTAGAGCCAGTTTGGAAGGCAGTTTGTCATTTCCTCACATAGCTAAATATACTCTTACCATATGATCCAGCAATTTGTTCCTTGAAATTTACCCAAATGAGTTGAAAATTTATGTCTACCCAAAAACCCGCACACAAATGTTTATGGCAGCTATAGTCATAATTGCTGTAACTTACAAGAAACCAAGATTTCCTTCATGAGGTGAGTGGATAAATAGACTGTAAGTATATTCAGTTAATGGAATATTATTCATTGCTAAAAGAAATAAGTTATCAAGCCATGAAAGACATGGAGAAGCCATAAATATTACCAAGTAAAAGAAGCCAATTTGAAAAAGCTAAATATTATATGATTCCAACTATATGACATTCTGCAAAAGACAAAACTGTGAATACAGTAAAAAGATCAGTGGTTGTCAGGGTTTGAGGGGAGGGAGGAATGAATAGGTAGAGCACAGAGGGCTTTCTGGGCAGCAAAAATACCCCTTATAATACTATTATGGTGTATATATGTGATTCAATGTTTGTCAGAAGCCAAAAAATGTACGACATGAAGAATGAACCCTAATGCAAACTTACGGACTTTGCTTGATAGCGATATATCAAAGCAGGTTTGCTGATTAAAACAAATTGTACCGCTCTGGTGGGGATGTTGATAGTGGGGGAGGCTGTGTGTTGGGGGCTTGCGGGTATATGGGAACTTCTTATAATTTTCACTCGGTTTTGCTGGGAACCTAAAACTGCTTGAAAAAATAAAGTCTACTAAAAAATAAATTAACTAGTAAAAGAGATACAAGTTGAGTAGGAGGTAGCCAGGATCTTAACCGAGATATCTCCCTCTCTTTATCTCCAACCTATCTCTAGCTTTCCACTTTCTTTTGCATCATTTGGTTTTAATGGCAAATGGAGGCTGGGTGCTGGAAACGGCTGGTCTATTCAGTGTCAGACTCTGTCCAGGGGATACCCAGAGTCTCTGCCATATCACTGCATAAGCACAGAGTCAAGGGAGAGAATTGGACTGATTAAAAATTGTAAAGAAGAAGCTGGAAACTGGCAGACTACAGGTTGAATTCTGTCTGCGGGTATATTTTACTGGTAAGCAATTTATTATATTTTTAAATATAAACTGCTTGCCAACACGTAAAATTGTTAAGTTTCATATAAAAGCATACATTTCTGACTTTTTTGTTTGTTTGTTTTTGAGACGGAATCTTGGTCTGTTGCCCAGGCTGGAGTGCGGTGGCATGATCTCGGCTCACAGCAACCTCCCTCCGCATCCTGTGTTCAAGCAATTCTCCTGTATCAGCCTCCTGAGTAGCTGGGATTACAGGATTATGCCACCATGCCCAGCTAATTTTGCCATTTTTAGTAGAGATGGGATTTCGCCATGTTGACCAGGCTGGTCTCGAACTCCTGACCTCAGGTGATCTGCCCGCCTTATCCTCCCAAAATGCTGGGATTACAGGTGTGAGACACCGTGCTCAGCCTGACCCTCTTTCTTTTTTTTTCTTTTTCCTTCCTTCTCTCCCTCCCTTCCTCTCTCCCTCCCTTCCTCCCTCCCGCCCTGCCTCCCTCCCTCCCTTCCTTCCTTCTCCTTCTTTTTTTTTTTTTTTTTTTAAATCAGAGCTAGCTATAAAGATCCCAAATTTCCACCAAGCAATTGCTGGCTAAAGCTGAGCCATTTCAGTTATATCATGTCTGTGGCCCCTGAGGCAATGAGGTCTGAGACCCCTGTTGTAATGGGTTTCATCTACTTAAACAATGACTTGGAAGTAATTGTTTAGGTAATAATGATGTAGCAAGATTACTTGGAGTTTTCTAAACTGGGAACTTCACTTAGAATATGAAAAGCATAAACTAGTATATGACAGATCTATTGTTCTCTATAGAAAAATTATGAAATTATGGAATCTTCTAAAAACTGGAAATTTATAAATGTGTCATTATCACACGAGCTTCTACTGAATGGCCAGGCAGTGAATATTCAAGAGGTAACAGAGAACTGTACCAGGAATGAGGGAGCTGAAATTTCATTTCTAGTTCAACCTTTAGTCACCTAGGTGACTTCAGAAGAGTCTCTAATTTCTTGGGCTACAGTTTTACTATTATTATAACACTAGGGACTGGTGTAGCCAATGTTCTCTAAGGAGTTCTTCTTAAAATATCCATATCTTAAAAGATGCACTGTGAAAATAGGGTTCCACTTGAGAATGCTACATCCTTCATCTATCTGGCTTTGGAAGGCAATCCTTGAACAATGGCATATTTAGCAGAGGTCCTACAGGGACTGAAACTGGCTAACTTTATTTAATCTAGTGTATTTTGCAAATTTACTTGACAAAAAGAACATATTTCTAAAAGACGGCATCTATCAACATAGCTCAGAACTTACATCCTGTGGCATACACTTTGATGAGTTGCAGCTACCCTGAAATCCATTCAGCCTGAGGATCTGATGGTCCTGTGAAGATTTTTAAGTATAATTTTGGAACTTGAGGATTTTGCACGAGGATGTTTATAATTAATTATTTTGCATTTTATCCATTTTTTTTTCCTAGGGATAAAAGTCTGTTTTACTCCCTTGCTAAGATAACTATGAAACAAATTAGCAATGGAAAGTATATTCTCTCTGTATTATCTGAATTTGATTTTCCAAGGTTTTCCTTCCTTCTCTAGATATAATGGGTGCTAATCCCTTCCAAAGTGACCGTTATGCTGATAAATATTGAAGTCTGGCAAAAGCAGACCTGTTGTGAAAACATTAAGAAAACATAATTACTGTACCATGGCACTGCCTAATTTGCATATTGTTGAAATGCATCTTGACCAGAGAAGAAACAATTTTCAGAAAATATTTCCTGTGTCATAATTTCTTTCTTCTTTGTTTTCCTTATACACACGGGGCTGATCAGAAAGCTTTATTACACAGAGTTGAAATAAATCAAGATTTAAAAAAATCTACTTTCCATGAATGAGGCAAGTTTAATCTTTTATGGTACCTCAGGGGTGAGTTTGGGAGCCCTGAAAATTATAGCTCCTTCTGGAGCACTAAATTCCTTGAAAGAGCTGATGAAAATGCTATTTCCTTCCAGATGATGTGACAATGCACGCGGGCATAAAGGAATTAGCCTGTGAGCCTATTTCACCACATATTAAGCTAACCATTCAGCATTATAAGGATGAATTTAGATTTATATCTTTAAAACAGTATGAGTGGGAACATTCAAATTCTTCACATAGTGCTCTACTTTTTTTTTTTTTTTTTTTTTTCCAACAAAGGCAGAGATTGCTGCAGGTATTTTTTTCAGTGTTGAATCTCAACTCTCCTTGTTGCCATTTCTAAAGCACTCAATGGCAAGGGATTTGGGAATGACAGCAAATGACTTCTTACAATGCTTTAGTTCACTTTCAGCAGAACAGAGGATTTCTCTCTGCTTAGAAAGAGACTTGAGTCTAGCATTAAAAAATGATTTTGATACTAATAAACCACAAATCAGGAGTCTAGATCATTAAGTTAAAATTCAACAGGGATGCATATATAGTCTTTTACTGAAGTTTGGAGAAGAAAATTGTACAAATGCACAATAGGTTTCTGGACCAGGGAATTTCAGTTAATCACATGCTCACTGCAAGCCCACAAGTTCTTAGAGTTTATTAATAAAGACACAATATGTAACACAATATGGGAAGTTTCTGTTCCATTACCACCTACACTGGTCAGTCCAGATCTAGACTACTAATTTAATCCCAAGTGCCATTCATAGGAACAGTGATAAATCAGAGAGTATATAGAAGGGGTTTGTACATAGTCTGTTTTTACACTTCTGATAAAGGTATACCTGAGACTGGGCAATTTATAAAACAAAATTGTTTATCGGACTTATAGCTCCACATGGCTAGGGAGGCCTCACAATCACAGTGGAAGGCAAGGAGGATCAAGCCATGTCTTAGTGGATGGCAGCCCGCAAAGAGAGAGCTTGTGCAAGGAAATTTCCATTTTTAAAACCATCAGATATTGTGAGACCCATTCACTATCATGAGAACTGCAAGGGAAAGACCCACCCCCATAATTCAATCGTCTCCCACTGGGTCTCTCCAACAATACATGGGAATTATGGGAGCTACAAGATAAGATTGGGTGGGGGAACGCAGAGCCAAACCATACAAGGTTGATGGGGTGAGTGACAATTTGTAGAATGTGAACCCCCCAAGGCAGAGATTGGGCCTTTATTATCTTTGTCTACCCACTAGCTGGTTGCTTGGAAAAATTGACAAAGTATCGACACAAAAAGAAAAGGATTAAGAGAGGAGTAACAGCTGCTATGTGGAAGAAGGTAACTTTCTCGCTTTAGAAAAAATAGGGCTGGTAATCACAGATTATTGCTATATGATGCCATAGAATGTGACTTTTTTTTCTGACATGGGGTCTCACTCTATCAGCCAGGCTGGAGTGTGATGGCATGATCTTGACTGACTATAGCCTCGACGTCCTGGGCTCAAGTGATCTTCCCACCTCAGCCTCCTGAGAAGCTGGGATTACAGGTATCAACCACCATACCCTATTTTGTGTTTCTTTTTTTTTTTTTTTTTTTAACAATGGAGCTGAAGTCTTGCTATATTGCCCAGGCTGGTCTCAAACTTCTGGCCTCAAGTGATTCTCCCACCTAAGCCTCCCAAGTAGTGGGGATTATAGGTGTGAACCACCACACCTGGCCAAATATTATGTTTTATTTGTGTTGTTATTTTTTGAGACAAAGTCTTACTTTGTCACCCAGGCTGGGCTGCTATGGCACAATCATGGCTCACTGCAGCCTCGACCTCCTGGGCTGTGTAATCCTTCCACTCTCAGCATCCTGAGTAGCTAGGATTATACGCATGTGCCAGCACGCCCAGTTAATTCTGTATTTTTTGTAGAGACTGGGTTTCAAGCAATTGGGCTGCCTTGGCCTCGCAAAGTGCTGGGATTACAGGCATTAGTGACTGTGCCCAGCCCAAATATTATGTTTTAAATAATAATGTCCAATGTTAGATATGAACTCAGACTTGACTAAAATTTTCCACTCTTTCATTTTTGCCCTATTGTCTACCTAAGTCTGTGATGTTTCTCAAGGCAAAAATACCTTAAATGGATTTTCATGAATTGGTTTATATGTATAAAATGGCTTTCATGATTTTCTCCTCTTCCTGTTGCTTCAACTAAATGTTGTGGAATATCTCTTATTATTTTCTACATATCTCTCTTCTACCTGCAAAGAACTCCAATGATAGGCAAAATTTGGATGGTCAAATCACCACAAGCCAAATTAAGCAGTGATATTGTATACCTAGGAACACCAAAGAATGAGATGAGGCCCCTTACATGACCCTCCCTTCATGCTCTTTTGCTGTGTGGACTGCTATGGTGAATGGGGAAAGGCATTGTCATATTTTAAACTTTCAGATTTAAAGTATTTGCTATTTTTAACAAAGCTTTTCCTCCCCAGTGGGACTGGATTTGAGCCTGGCATGAGTCTTGCTATGTGTTAATAAAGTCTCTCGAGATAACTTCCAAATAGTTATCTTATTTTTAAGTAATCTAGGTGTTCAAAAGGCCACAACTACAAGAAGATGGATGTGGGCAGGCTGGTATGTATGTGTATGGAGGTGTCCATAGCTGTAACACACAAAACACACATGAAAAAGCTAAGGGTTTTAGAACTTCTGAACAATTAGAATAGTCCAGTAACATCAGGGTAGTGGTCTCCTGACCCTGGAAATCTTCAAGCAAAGGCCTGAAAGGCTGGCCACAGCAGTGAGGAGACTTATAATGTAAGGAATGTTGGACTACTGAACTGTTTCTTACTTTCCTATTAGTCCAAATCACGAATAAGCAATCATCAAATGATCAAAACACAGAAAGTGGCCTGGCATTGTGGCTCATACCTGTAATCCCAGCACTTTGAGAAGCTGAGGTGGGTGGATCACTTAAGCTCAGGAATTTGAGTCCAGCATGGCCAACATGGAGAAGCCCCATCTCTGCAAAAAATTTAAAAATTAGCTGGGCTTGATGGTGTGTGCCTGTAGTTCCAGCTACTCGGGAGGCTGGCGCAGGAGGATAGCTTTAGCCTGAGAGGTTGAGGCTGCAGTGAGCTCTGATTGTGCCACTGCACTGCAGCCTGGGCAGCAGAGTGAGGCCCTGTCTCAAACGACAACAACAAAAACAACAAACACAGAAAGTGGAGGAGTCCTTCTAACTGCTACCCATATAGTAAACCAATTTTCCAGACCAATGCCAATGGCCAGTTCCATCTGTCTCTCGAATCCTTAGAGAAACATCTATGATAACATAGCCCAAAAAGAAGGCTGGGATTACTTTATAGTAGGGACCAATCACCTCCTACCCTCTAGAAAGCAGAGTTTTTGGGAACAGACAGAAAAAATGTTGGGGGACAGGATGAGATTCTGCAAGCATTTATTCTGCTTCTACTTTGTACCAAGGACTATGCTAGAAACTTCAGGAGATAAACAGAAGAATGTAGAGTCCCTAACCTCTAAGACACAATAGTCTGCTTGAGAAGATAGACAAACACACAGGAAGTGAAATAATCTCTAATTCTTCATCCTCATGAATTTGGACTCTATAGAACAGCTTTTCCTCCTCATTGCGCCTTCCTCCTACATCTTGACTAGTTCAAATTTGTATCTCTGGGCCAACTGTCTCCTACATGGCTTTTTGAATTTCCAAAACTCTATTCGAATACTTTTAACATTCTGCTGCCACCGCTCTCATCATGTTTCTCATAATTGGAAAACTTATTTTAACTTCCCATATCCTTCTCAAAGTCATCAAAAACCCTTAGCATGGCATTCAAGCCTTGCAATTATCTGCTTCACATTTTTCTCTACCATCACCTATGGATGCACTCTGTGATACTATGTGGATACATGTAACATGCGGCCATCTCCCAGCCTTTTCTGATTGCTTCCCCTGGCTGAAAACTCTGGCTCACTGTCTTTCATGTCTACTTCAAATTCCATTTTCTCCAAGAGGATGATCTCAACTCTCTCACCTGTAAGTACCCGCTCCCAGGTTTCAATAACCAGCCGCAATTGATTGTCCTTCTCTTATCGGTTTCATAATGCAGCTTGAAATGCCTTTATCTGTAGAGTAAAAGCAAAATAAAAGTCGTTTGAGCTTTAAAAGCGTATTTAGCAAACAATAAAAGAAGAAACACAAGTGATCTTTTTAAAATTTAGATACAGTAGACTGTTTCACTTACCAATCTATTCAATGAGTATATGCTCTGGAACAAGCTTAAGATGGGAGATAGAAGTAATCTGCTATACCCTAAATTAGTGCCAGTCCCCAGGGTCATGCTTTTAGGACATGTGTTATGGTTTGCCTGTGTCCCCACCCAAATCTCATCTTGAATTGTAGCTTTCATAATTCCCATGTGTTGTGGGAGGAAGCTGGTGGGAGATAATTGAATCATAAGGGCAGTTTCCTCCATACTGTTCTTGTAGTAGTGAATAAGTCTCGTGAGGTCTTTTGATATTATTATCACTCTCTTGTCTACTGCCTGTAAATTGTGCCTTTCACCCTTCTGCCATGATTGTGAGGCCTTCGTAGCCATGTGGAACTGTGAATCCATTAAACCTTTTTTTCTTTATCTTTTTTGCTTTTTGATGTGGAGTCTTACTCCACTGCCCAGGCTGGAGTGCAGTGGTGCTATCTCGGCTCACTGCAACCTCCGCCTTCCAGGTTCAAACAATTCTCCTGCCTCAGCCTTCTGAGTAGATGGGATTAAAGGCATGTACCCCATGTCCAGTGGATAATTTTTGTATTTTTCACTAGAGATGGGCCAGGCTTGTCTCAAACTCCTGACATATTGACTAGGCTGGTCTTGAACTCCTGACCTCAAATGATCCACTTGCCTTGGCCTCCAAAAGTGCTGGGATTACAGTCATGAGCCACCATGCCCAGCTCTCTTTCTCTTTATAAATTACCTAGTCTCAGGTATGTCTTTATCATCAGTGTGAAAACAGACTAATACAACATGTCATAATATAAACATGTGTCTGTGAACACTAGTCCCACATGGTTGACTGAGAAGTTTCCATAGTGAACCTTGACTATAGAGGCAGGCACATAGTCTAGGCTAAACCAAAGATAGTTCCTACCACAGAGATAGCACTGAAGGTCACCTAATTCAATTTCATTTTCCTCTTTCAGGGCAAACAAGTTAACTTCTTCATATAGTGCTCACCTAATTCAATTTCATTTTCCTCTTTCAGAGCAAACAAGTTAACTTCTTCATATAGTGCTCAAAGAACTGATGATCTATTCTAACCACTACAAAAACTGGCTTCATTGGACTTTTTGAGCAAGATATCTTGATTTTTAACATGGGCAAGACCTTTCTGGGAGACCTCACGAATGCTGGCTTCGGAATGTAGTTTCTGTGAACTAGGTAAGTCCAGGATACATGTCTTATCTCCTCAACTTGAATATTACTCTTGAGTTTTGGAACCATGCATCTGTCATCTCAGAATAATACCCAGTGCACTTTGGACACTTAATATGTATCTACTAAATGATGGAATGAACAAACCCTGAATTGTAAAGATGCTACAGTTAGGTACATATCCTTTGACCTCTTTGAATTTTTAAATTCCAAGAATAACAATACCTCAAAGCTGCCCATCCATACTCTCTCACACAAAATCCACCTGAGATATTTGTGAAGTGGTTAGTCCAAGCCTAGGATCTCAGCTATGGCCACAGAATAAAGTGAGACTAACCCCTCCCCCGCCCCCCACTTTTCTGGCAACTGCATCCCTGTGAGGTGTAACTAGTTGTCTTTATTTCCTGAGAATAATACTTTAATAAAAGGGACTGACACCCATTTACCTGACAGATATACCATTTACAGACAACATAAGTGCCAAAATACCTAAAGGAGTTGGTGGTCTAATCAAGACAGACTGCTATAGCTTCATTCCAGAGGCGCTGTTTTTCTCTGCTCTAAAAGGTACGATGCATCATGTAAAACTGTTTCATGTTAACGACGGAGAACATGGCACAGCTGATGGCTGTTCTCTTATTTACCAACCTGTGGATCAGCCATTTGTCATTCGGATGCACAAAGTGGGCTGTATTGCAAATGGGATAAAATCACCGAAGCCATATTTCAGTTAAGAATAAGAGATTGTCAACTCATTGAAAATGTATGAAAATAAATCCACCTGATATATACATATTTTTGATCTGTTCCAGTGGGACATGATAAAAATGTCTCTGGGTAAATTTTATTGCTGATGGAAAGCAGAGGATGACAGCCTATGGGGCAGGTTTGCAGAACACACAGCCCATAGGTTATGTCTCCTCTCCACTACAAATACCACTACTTTTTTTTCGCCTCTGATCTATTCAGTTGAATCACAGAGTGTTAGAGCTGAAGGGGTCTATCATATCCTTTTTCAGGATTTTGAGTCTAAAATCCACAAACTTTATAGGTGTTAAAGTCTCTAAAGGTTTCTTCCAACATCTCTCTGGCTGAAAGCTTCTGTTAAGACTTTCAAAGAGGTCAAATGAGCCCCCAAATCACTTACACACACACACACACACACACACACACACACACACACACACACACACACACCCCTTTAAATTGTGGTAAATACCCATAACCTAAAATGTACCATCTTAAACATTTTTTTTAATTTTACTTTAAGTTCTGGGATACATGTGCAGATTGTGCAGGATTGTTACATAGGTATACACACGCCATGGTGGTTTGCTGCATTCATCCCCCCATCACCTACATTAGATATTTCTCCTAATGTTATCCATTCCCAATCCCACCACCCCTGCTATCCCTCCCCTAGCCCCCCAGCCCCCAACAGACCCCGGTGTGTGATGTTCCCCTCCCTGTGTCTGTGTGTTCTCATTCTTTAACACCCACTTATGAGTGAGAACATGTGGTGTTTGGTTTTCTGTTCTTGTGTCAGTTTGCTGAGAATGATGGTTTCCAGCTTCATCCATGTTCTTGCAAAGGACATGAACTCATCCTTTTTTAGGGCTGCATAGTATTGCATGGTATACATGTGCCACATTTTTTTTAACCAGTCTATCATTGATGGGCATTTGGGTCGGTTCCAAGTCTTTGCTATTGTAAACAGTGCCGCAATGAACATACATGTACATGTGTCTTGATAATAGATCAATTTATAATCTTTTTGGGTATATACCCAGGAATGGGATTGCTGGGTCAAATGGTATTTCTATTTCTAGATCCTTGAGGAATTGCCACACTGTCTTCCACAATGGTTGAACTAATTTACACTCCCACAAACAGTGTAAAAGTGTTCTTATTTCTCTACATCCTCTCCAGCATCTGTTGTCTCCTGATTTTTTAATGATCACCATTCTAACTGGCCTGAGATGGTCTCTCAATGTGGTTTTGATTTGCATTTCTCTAATGACCAGTGATGCTGAGCATTTTTTCATATGTTTGTTGGCCACATAAAATATCTTCTTTTGAAAAGTGTCTGTTTATATCTTTTGCCCACTTTTTGATGGTGTGGTTTGTTTTTTCTTGTATATTTGTTTAAGTTCTTTGTAGATTCTGGATATTAGCCCTTTGTCAGATGGGCAGCTTGCAAAATTTCTTTCCCATTGTGTTGGTTGCTGGTTCACTCTAACCATTGTTTCTTCTGCTGTGTAGAAGCTCTTAAGTTCAATTACATCCCACTTGTCTATTTTGGCTTTTGTTGCCATTGCTTTTGGTGTTTTAGTCATGAAGTCCTTGCCTATGCTTATATCCTGAATAATATTGCTTAGGTTTTCTTCTAGGGTTTTTATAGTATTAGGTCTTATGTTTAAATCTTTAATCCATCTGGAGTTAATTTTTGTATAAGGTGTAAGGAAGGGATCCAGTTTCAGCTTTCTGCACATGGCTAGCCAATTTCCCAACACCATTTATTAAATAGGGAGTCCTTTCCTCATTGCTTGTTTTTGTCCGCATCTTTTTTTTTTTTTTTTTTTTTTTTTTTTTTTGAGACGGAGTTTCACTCTTGTTACCCAGGCTGGAGTGCAATGGCAAGATCTCGGCTCACTGCAACTTCCACCTCCTGGGTCAAGCAATTCTCCTGCCTCAGCCTCCCTAGTAGCTGGCACTATAGGCGTGTGCCACCATGCCCAGCTAATTTTTGTATTTTTAGAAGAGATGGGTTTTCACCATGTTGACCAGGATGGTTTCCATCTCTTGACCTCATGATCCGCCCACCTTGGCCTCCCTTTTGTCTGCATCTTAACCATTTTTAAGTGTATAGTTCAGAGTGTTAAGGACATTCACATGGCTGTGCGGCCATCACCACCACCCATCTCCAGAACCATTTTCATGTTGCAAAACTGAAACTCTGTACTCATTAAAAAATAACTCCTCATTTCCCCCTTCTGTTAGCCCATGGTACCTATTATTATACTTTCTGTCTCTATGACATTGCCTCTTCTAGGTACTTTATATGTGTGGAATAATATCTTGTCTTCTTGTGAATGGCTTATTTCACTTGGCGTAATATTCTCAAAGTTTATCCATGTTGTAGTACCTTTCAAAATTTCCTTCCTTTTTGTGGCTGAATAATATTCTATTGTATGCATATACCACATTTTGTTTATCCATTTATCTTTTTATGGACACTTGGATTGCTTCTACCTTTTAAATATTATGAATAATTCTGCTATGAACATGGGTAAGCAGATATTTATTTGAGGACCTGCTTTCAATTACTTTGTGTGTATTCAGAAAGAAGTGGAATTACTGGATCATATGGTAATTTTAACTTTTTAAAAGAACTGTTGTGCTTTTCTTCATAGGGATGGCAAAATTTACATTTCTACCATCAGTGTACAAGTGTTCCAATTTTGTCATATCATCGCCAACACTAGTTTGTTTTTCTTTTATTTGAAATGATAATAGCTATCCTAATAGGCATGAGGTGGTTGGTATCGCATTGTGGTTTTGATTTGCATTTCTCTAATGATTAATGGTACTGAGCATCTTTTCACGTGTTTGTTGGTCATTTGTATATCTTCTTTGGATAAATATCTATTTAATTTTTGTCTATTTTTCAATCATGTTATTTATTTTTTGTTGAGCTTTAGAAGTTCTTTATATACTCTGAATATTATGCCTTATTAGATATATGATTTGCAAATATTTTCTCCCATTCTGCTAGGTTGTCTTTTCACTCTGTTGATTTTGCCTTTTGATGCATACCTTTAACATTTTTATATAGTTCAATTTATCTATTTTTATCTTTGGTGCTTGTCCTTTTAGTGTCATATCCAAGAAGTAATTTCCAAATCCAATGTCAAGTAAGCTTTACCTTTACGTTTCCGTCTAAGAGTTGTATAGTTTTAGCTCTTACATTCAGGTCTTTGAGCTATTTTTAATTATTTTGTATATTATGTAAGGTAAGAGTCCGATTTCATTCTTTGGCATATGGATACCCAGACTTCCCAGTGCCATTTGTTGAAAAGATTGTCCTTTCCCCATTAAATGGTCTTGGTACCCTTGTCAAAATAAGTTGACTATATATGGAGAGTTTATTTCTGGGCCTTCTATTTTACCCAAAACAAAAATCTTTAAAATTGGTTTTGACACTTTACACATAAATAGATTCCAGAAGCAGGGTGTCTATTGTAAATTACTCTCTGTAAGAGAACACATATAGGACCAAAGCTCAAGTCTCCTGATTCCTAGGCCACTGTGCTTCCCTTAGTGATCTGCTGCAATCCTACCTCACAGAGTAAACAGGGTTTACAGTTTCTTAGGATTATGCATTTTTCTCATTCTCCTTTTGTAATAAAGCCAAAATCTTGACCACAGAGGAGGGTACATGGCTTAGGCTCAGTCAAACTAGTGCCTACTGTGGAGACTGTGTCCTAGAATAAACAAATTCATTTTTCCCCTCTTCCTGGGCATAGAATAACTTCATTATTTTCTAGCTTCTCTTACTGTTACGTGGGGCCATGTTATTTGGTGGGATATGGATGGAAATGGTATATGCAACTTCCAGGCATGCCCTTTAAAACATCCTTTGTATACTTCCAATTTTTTTTCACACATCCTGGGACCCTGCAGGCCAGACACTTAGACCAAGCATCACAGAAGAAGTGAGTCTAGATCCTGAGTCACTTAATGGAGAAGAGCCCTTTCTGTTAGGCACTATAGGCACTGGTTTTTGTGTGCCTTGAAATAGTTTGATCTGTTAAACCATGGAGATCTGGGGGGTTGTTACCACAGTCTAGCCAGGGCTGTCTTTGGTAACATAGTGCCCCACTCTCCTGAGAACACTGTTCATTCCAAGAGTGGGCATGTAATATAAAGACAGCCAGGTAGAATCCTCCTTTGTAGTACCATGCAGCTTTGCTGCAGTAACAAAAAGCTTAATAATTTGGTGGGATCAAAACAGTAAACATTTAGTTTTCTTTCATGTTAAACATCAGCAGCTTTATGTTGTTGCTTTAGCTGCATTTACCTTTTTATTCTGGGGAACCAGGCCAGTGGAACAACCCCTATAAGGGACCTGCCTGGTCTTGAGGCAGAGGAGAAAAGCTAGAATACTGGTGGAACACTGGTGTAGTATTTTCTTCTCACCCTGCTAAAAAGATACTGCCCAACAACGGATAATTTATAAACAAAGGAGGTTTAATTGACTTATAGTTCTGCATGGCTGAGGAGGCCTCAGGAAACTTACAATCATAGCAGAAGGCCAAGAAGAAACAAGGACCTTCTTCACATGGTGTCAGAAGACAGCATATGCAGGAAGCAAAGGGGGAAGAGCCCCTTAAAACCATCAGAACTCATGAGAACTCACTCACTATCATGAGAACAGCATGGGGGAACCATTTCTCCATCAACACCTGGGGATTACAATTCAAGGTGAGATTTTGGTGAGGAAACAAAGCCTAACCATATCAACTGGGATACCATTTTCTCCTAATCTCACCCTTACCACTTCTCTTTTTCACTCCACTCCTGCCACACTAGCCTTCATATTTCTGAGAAATACTTGATGCATTCACACCTCAGGGCCTTTGCACTTCTGGACCCCATGATTGTACCTCTCTTTCTCAGAGCATTTAGTTCTTTTTTTGCTTGCAATCTTTGCTCAAGACTGCCCTTATCAGAGAGACATTCTGTGACTGCATGGTATAAAATAACAGTCCTCCCCATCCCAATCACATCTCTATTCCATGACTGTGCTCTGCCTATTTTCTTCAGGATTTGTAATCCCTGATATGTTGTATATATATTGGTTGTTTCTGTAAAACAGTGAGAGTGGGGACCTGGTTTTGTAAACTCCTTTATCCATCTTTTTTTTGGAACATAGTAACTACTTAGTATCTGTCTGTTGTAAAAATGAATATATGAATTCATACAATTGGTATAGGGATGAATTCAAACCACATAATGTCTGTAAAATGCATAGTGCTAGACTAGTGACATAGTAGATGTAACTCTATTTATTATTGCAAGGTATGTGTAGGCTGTGCCTTACCTCCATCCATGATCATTGATAAAACAGAGGCCAATCTGGGAGAATTTGGGAGTAAGGCTTTTTCCTACATCTCTGAAGCCACATATCACAAGCAGCTGTGCATGTAGCCTGTAAGTTTACCCTGAGCTCTGGAGAGCAGGGTTCTGTGGAGGAGAATCCAGGTGTAACAACCTCTTGCCCCCAGCAACGCCCAGCTTGACCTTTCTTATCAGGACCTCTTCAGTGGCTTGTGTTTAGATAGTATATAGTGAATATATCAGGTAGAGACACCCCTGAAAGAGGATTACTTACTGAGTTCTAACAGGATGGCTGAAAATAGACAAAAATCCCCCCAATCTATCCTTTAGGGATAACAGGCAGCAGCCACTACAGAGCATAGGTGAGGAAAGAGCCAGAATTGTGAACAAGCATCATAGTGAGAATGATTTCCACAGACTCCAAGGCTGGGGCTGACTGCAGCTCAGGCGTGGTGGTGGTGGTCATCATCATTCAAAATCTGTGAGCCTTACAAAGGCTTCTCCTTCTCCCCTTCAGCTCCATCAACACTAAAATTCCAGTGGTCCTAGTTGTAATATATTCTGAGATTTGATCAGAGCGGCACACAGAAATAGCAAGGGGCAAAGTGGCGATCTCATCAGAGAGTCTATTATATATTCCTTCACACAGAGAGCCTATTACACATTCCTTGATGACCACACAGGGATATTGTTTACACAGAGCTGCTTTATTCTAGCAGAGATCCAACTGAAGAGCTGCAGGAGCCATTTACAGGCTGGCAGCAGCAGCCGCGGAGGGGAATGTCACAGCTACCTCTAATCTGCTTCTTACTCTCTCCCACTTGGTCCTTCCTTCCTTGGCCTTCTATGGGTGGCTGCTTTTGCATGCATTTGTGTTCTCACCCTGCATTTGCCTCTTCTTTCTCAGGCTCCCTTCTGCTCCCCTCATTTCACCTTTCCTTCTCTCTGCCTCTTTCATCACCTAGTATTTACCCAACACCTAATACTTGTTAGATGCTGGGGTTGCCAGCATATGAAGAAGATGGCAGGGGCCTGCTTCCTGTCCTCATGGAGCTGATGCTCAGTTGCTGAGTGTGTCTTTCAGGGAACAGAAGAGGAGGCAGGAGAGGTGAACTGTGATTTTCAGAGGAGTTGGGGTATTGGGGAGCTATCTGGAGAGGCATTTGAAGGATTAATTTGGACTTGAAGAGATGAGATGGGCAGAGCCTTTGAACAGGAAGGGCTAAAACCTCACAAAACCCTGAAGGTAGGTCACTGCCATAAAATAGAGAGAAGCTAATAGCTAACATTTCTAGTATACCTACTCTATGTCAGGGACGTGCGTAGGTACGTGACATAGACAATCTCATTTAATCCTTGTTTAAGCCTATGATGAGTAACCTTCTTTTATAGGTGGAGAAATGGAAGTCAAAATAAATTGTGTGACCTTATCCCATAACTAGTTAGTGGTAGAATGAGAATTTAATCACAGATTCTTAACCACTAGGTTTTACTACCTCTTGAGCGGAATAGTAGGAAGTCTGTTTAAAGCAAAGAAGTGACAGCTAGATAGTGAAGGGTCTTGGATGCCTGTGGAGTTCCCAGTTTCCTCAGTAAGTAATGGTTATGGGTGGAGTGGGGCTCTGAAAATGGTGAATCAAGGCATGATTATATGCTGTCACTTAATTTTTTGTCTTACCTGAGTATAAATAGACAAACATAGACAAATTAAACTCGCTCACCAAGGTTAACTTTCTCCTGTCCCTCGAATCATTCTACACGTCACTGATGATGAAAATAGTTCTATCTGAGCTGTTTCATGTCTTTCTATTCCTTGTCTCCTTCCTAGTGTCTTGATTATTGTTCAATGCTGTGACAAGGGTGTTTTAATACAGCTAGTTAAAACAAGGTTCTAAAATCCACATTTAATCCACATTGGCCGTTGCAGATGCCTATGGTGGTGGTTTGTTTTCTTTCTAGTGCATTATTTAGTAATGAAGAAATTTTCTGGCTCAGAAATTGTGGGCTCATTATCATTTTCATAGTTATATGGTAAACGCATTCCCAAATTGCAAATTTAAATTTTCTAAAAGTCCCCAGGAATTTCATTGTCTTTAAAAATTTGCTTATTACTTATTCATTAAATAGATTTATCCTGAAGTAGATAATATCATCTCTCATGAATGCAAGTTTCATTACCTTTCCTTGAGGTTAATAGATGAAGGTCAGATATAAACATGCCAAAGAGCTTTTAACTCTCTTGGTTACTGGCTGTATTTTAAAATATTCCACTCAAGCTTTGATTTGGGACTTGACCTTTGAGATCTCCAGTGTAGCCCCCAAGGTAGAAAACTAAGAAAATGATCAGTCTGTCTTTCGGGAATTGCGATTTGCTATCGACAGTTTTGCACACTCTAAAGATTTCTTTACTGGGGAAGAGGAAAAAGGCACTAGTTTGTTCTTTATCATGATAAAACAGACAAATGTTTCCATTTAAGTTTAAACCAGGTTAAGATAGCACGGATCCTCCTAACAACACGCATATAAAAGGAGGAGGGAAGGAAGCTGAAAATAAGCAAATATATCCAGATGATTCTTAAGCTGTAAATATCAAGAGGGATACTTGTGTTGCCTTCTTTTCTTTTCATTTCTGGCAGGTCCCCAAATTCCCTGGGTTTAAGGGCAAGAGATTGCAAACAAACAGTCTGACAATTATATATACAGTAGTCCAGTAGGAAAACCTCCTGCTTTTAAGATCTGTAGCGTGAACTTCCCAACATTGGTGGAATATCTCTGATCACATACCCCTTGGTATGTGAAGCATATCTACCCTTTTTTGTGCATTAATTCATGTACTGATTCATATTCTTCATTTCTACTACATGATCACTGGGATGGTTAATTCTGCATGTCGACTGGACTGGGCCACGAGATGCCTAGATAGCTGGTCAAATATTATTTCTTGAAGTGTCTGTGAGTGTGCTTCTATTTGAACCAGTGGACTCAGTAGATGGCCCTCCCTAATGTGGGTAGGCCTCATCCAATCTGTTGGGGGCCTAAATAAAACAAATACATGGGGGAATGGAGGACTCATTCTTTCTCTCTTACTGTTAGAGGGATATCAATCTTTTTCTGCTCTCAATACTCCTGGTTCTCAGGCCTTCAGATTGAACTTGAACTTGAATTTATACCATTAGCTCTCCAATTCTCAAGTCCTTAGACTCAGGACTGGAACAATACCACTGGTTTTCCTCAGCTTATAGCTTGCCGACAGCAGCTCTTGGGACTTTTTAGCCTCCATAATCACATGAGCCGATCACTTATAATAAATCCTCCCTCTCCCCATATGTATATAGATAGATAGGGATAGAGACATAGGTACATATATATGCACACACACACACATACATACATTTAACATATAATATTAAATATATACATGTTTATCACCTATTGGTTCTGTTTCTCTGGAGAATCCTGACTAATACAAACATTAAATGGCATTGAAGCAATAGGCTGAATCAGATATTGCCAACTGTAGTACCCACAGTATCCTTGAGTGAAACAAATGAGTGTAAGAGGGCTATCTGCCACCTCCCTGTCTTTTCCATTCTCCTACTTTCTCCAGGGATATGAATACAAGACATATCTCACTTTAATTACGCTATATGGAAAAGACTAGCACAAACACAAAATAACTATCAACATTCTATCTTTTCAGGGAACCACAGAGCTTGATGGGACTTATGAAAACTTCGAAGTGGTGCTGAGCAAAAGGGTTTGGTTGTTACCAAGCCTTAGCTGACTGGTGCAGATGGCAAATCATTATTGCAAGATCTGGTCTTTTTTTTTTTTTTTTTTTTTTTTCTTAAGAGAAGCTAGAAATCTGGATTTCAATTTTTTGAAGCTGGCCACTAAATTGAATTTTTAAAAATCATATAGGTTTGGGAAGAAAACATGTTATAGGCCATTTGTGAATCATGGATCACCACTTTGAGAAGTCTGGGGCAAATGGAGAGGTAGGGATGCTGAGTGGGGTGGAAATGGGGAGAAAAAAACACTGTAAGAACATGATATTGTCATCATCCCTGGAACAAAAGCAAAGCAGGTACATTTATATGGTTTCCTATTCTAGACAGTACCTGCTAAGTCAGGACCACATTCATTTTAGTGTAGTTAAAAAGATTATTAGAATGATATGTTGGTAATTTGAATTAATTGCATAATGATTCACCACAGATTATAGTAAGTGAAGGAGAAAATAAAAATAAACACTGAGCTGGAAGTGATTTGTAGGATGAGCAGAGAATGACAATTCCAGAGGAAGTGGTAGATACAGAATATATAAGAACAAAATATGGCAAACGTAGTAGTTGTTCTTATATAAAGAAATGATTTCAGCTGAGCGCAGCGGCTCACGCCTGTAATCTTAGCACTTTGGGAGGCCAAGGCAGGTGGATCACGAGGTCAGGAGTTCAAGACCAGCCTGGCCAAGATGGTGAAACCTTATCTCTACTAAAAATAAAAAAATCAGACAGGCGTGGTAGTGGGTGCCTGTAATCCCAGCTACTTGGGAGGCTGAGGCAGAGAACTGCTTGAACATGGGAAGCAGAGGTCTCAGTGGGCCAAGATCACACCACTGCATTCCAGCCTGGGTGACAGAGTGAGATTCTGTCTCAAAAAGGTAGAAAAGGAAATGGTTTCAAGTTTAGAAGCACTGTCTTCAAAAGAATCATCCTTGTTGTCTAAAAATTATTTTAGCCAAATTGGGATTTTTACACTCCATTAAAATGTTTCATGGAGTTTGTTTATAACCTTTGGACAGGTAACGATCTCATTCAGTCTTAATTTCTTTATTTGGAAAAGAGTCGTAAACATGATGGCTTCTGAAAATTCAAATCTATCATTTTATGAGATTCTATTCCCGGAAGTGATAGTTGTCCCATTACAGGAAGTGATGCTCTACTGGAAAAAGACCATTTAAAAGAAATGCAATTAAAATGGGGACCAAAAATGTATACCAAATTGTAAAATGTTTGATTGAAATTTTATCTCAAAAAATGAGAAGAAAATTACAAAATTTGATTCTAAAGTTACCATAATTTAGGTTATAAATGCAACTACACATAAGATGTCAGAATGAACACAGCATGAATCAAGCAGTGATTGATTCTGGACAGGCATAGTTTTTTTTTCTGACTAATTTCAGTGGCAGAAGATACCATATCTTTCATTTCATATTTGACTTTCACAGTGTGGTAATCAAGAGAAGCACTTTTGTGAAAGTGTTTGAAGCCTTCATCAATTTTCCCAAAAGCCTCTCTTTCATCTTTGGTACTAAAATCTTTCTCCTCTGAAGCATTTATCTTACAATCATTCTTCTCTATTTTTCTCTTAATTGTTAACCATCTGACTTTACTAGATCCTTATGTGTCAAATGGCTTTGTGTTCAATTAGAGAAGCTTTCTCTCCTTCATAGGCATTAAAAAATCCTGCATTTTGGGGGCAAGATTTATTGGATCTGCAATTGCTTTGCATTGCCGAAGCACAGAACTGACAAATAATCAGTAAGGTGCTACCTAACATAGACAGTAGTCTTTGAGTTTGTGGATAGGAGCTAATTTTGTAAGCAGTCAATTATTAGTAAATATTTTTGTACTTCCGAGACTTTTCCCTCTTACTTAAATAATTCTAGGATAAAAAACAAACAAATATTCTTTAATTACCTGATCCCTCTCTGCTTAAGTGAGTGTTATGTGATTCTTCTCCACTTGAGTAAGTTACTTACCACACACAGGATAAGCTTATTATAGTAAAACTCTGATTTTCTCTTTTCAGTGATCATTGTATTCAATAAACTACTGTTTACTTTCTGAAGTTTGTATGTAGGAGAAAAAAACAAGAAAATAAACTCATGTATTAGTCTGAACATTTAATTTTTAGGTATGGACCAAACTTTGTACAATTTCAGACCAAACCCCAGTGCATTCTCCAATATTAAGAATTGAGGCTCAGAAGCCAGACATCACATCTGTTTATTGCATGTGGTAAATTGCATGTCATTACAGAAATATATATAGAGAGAGACAGGGTCTGGCTCTCTTGCCCAGGCTGGAATTCAATGGTGTGATTTCAGTTCCCTGCAACCTCTGCCTCCCAGGCACAAGCTATCCTCCCACCTCAGCCTCCTGAGTAGCTGGCACTATAGGCAGACACCACCATGCTTGGCTAATTTTTCCTTTTTTGTTTTGTAGAAATTGGGTTTACCATGTTCCCAGGCTGGTCTTTAACTCCTGGGCTCATTCAGTCCTCCCAACTTGGCCTCCTAAAACGCTGGGATTACAGGCATCAGCCACCATGCCTGGCCTGGAAATAATTTTTAAAGTAAAATATAGATTAAAAATAAAAGGATAGAATATGGGAGGCCGAGGCGGGTGGATCACGAGGTCAAGAGATCGAGACCATCCTGGTCAACACAGTGAAACCCCGTCTCTACTAAAAATACCAAAAATTAGCTGGGCATGGTGGCACGTGCCTGTAATCCCAGCTACTCAGGAGGCTGAGGTAGGAGAATTGCCTGAACCCAGGACGCGGAGGTTGCGGTGAGCCGAGATTGCGCCATTGCACTCCAGCCTGGGTAATAAGAGCGAAACTCCATCTCAAAAAAAAAAAAAAAAAAAAAATATAGAATAAACTAAAAGAAAAAAAATGTAGGAAAATCTGCAATGAAATGTTTTAAAGAGTTAAAACAAAAACCCTCAGAATCCTTGGATCAAATCCACCCATATGAGGTTTACTTTTTAAAGATGAAATGATTTAAAAAGGTTAGCAAAAGGCCCTCACATCTAGTAATAACAGGACTGGGGTGGAACTGTGAATCACTGCTGGGATACTCTCTGAATTATACATGAAAATAGAAGCTACTTTACAATCTAATCATTTGTCTAAAACAAGTAGGAATTGCAACCAAAGGGCAAATTGCCCAACAAGAATTGCCAATTATAATGCGATGTATGAACTTTGTCAGATAGGAACTTGGCCTTGAGAGAAGACAAGTGTCAGCCTCTGGATCACTTCCAGCACTTACAGTCAGGAGACAGCAGGGTTTCTCCAGCTTGGCACTACTGGCATTGTGGGCTGGAAAATTCTTTCTTGTGGGGGTTGTAATGTGTACTGTAGTATATTTAGCATCATCCCTGGCCTCTATCACTAAATGCAGGTAGCCCAACTCCAATGCCCATCCTGCCTCCCCACACCAGAAAGTGACAACCAGTATGTTCCAGATATCATCAAGGGTCCCCAGGTATATAAAATGCCTCTCCTGTTGAGTACTGCTGGGGCTGGGACTTTTACTTAAGGGTAGTATTCCCCCTTTTTTAGTGGCTTCTAGAAGGACTATTCTAATGTATTTATATTGAGAACTTCCCAAATTTTAGTCATTCCAGTATCCTGTTACTGTGTTTATCATTGTGTACTAATTTTAAGAACTTTGATAATTTATATACTACCTGCTCTATTATTAATATTCTTTAAAGCGAGTTTCCTTTTTAAATGGAAATACATTTATTTTAAAAGGAAGCATTTAATCTAATCTCATAAATGGAAGCTCAGCGTTAACTAGAAGGTAATTAAAAAAATATATACAGACAGCAAAAGTAGTTATTAAATTCTAACTAGATGGTATTGGTTGCATAAATCTCATCATAGCCTAAGATCTGTGCTCTATTTATCAAACTGGAGAGGCTGAAAAGTGTTCCATGTGTTGAAGACACATTGACATCAGGATGAGAGGTTCTCCTTGTGGTATTCAAAGGATGGGGATATAAAAAATGTAAGAGAGTGACTTTCTCATTATGTTGAAACTGCTTTTGCAAAAATTATAACCATGAGGAAATCATGGCAGTTGAGGAGATCTGATCTAGCCAACCCACCTCCTGCCTTTAACTTTCAAGCTGCCCTAATTTTTCTTGGGCTTAAGCAGAGCTAACTTTGGAAGATGTTTAGGTTATAGTTTAAGTAATAGCCCTTCTCCCAAACTCAACCACCTTTGTGAAGCTAACAACAGACCAACAGGCTAGAGGGAGGAGAGGAGCCTAAATTCTGCTAAGGTGTAGACTGGTCACAAGATATGCAACGTTCCCAATTATTCCTGCAGATAACATCACTTTTCTAGATTGGCCTTTTGAGGTATCTTTTCGGTTTTTGCATGTCTGAAACCTATAGCCCCACCAGGATCCACCAACCAAAGATGGCTCCATCTGGATCCACCCACTGCTACTGTGGCCCCACCCAGGAGCAATTTAGTGTGCAGGAAGACCATTTTCCACACCTCTATGATTGCACCCCCGACAAATCAGCAGCAAGCACCCACTGGCTAGCCACCCCTCCCCCCTCTCTAAATTGCCTTCGAAAAAACCCAAACCTACAAGTCTTCAAGGAGATTGATTTGAGTAATAGCAGTCTCCTGTGTGGTGTGGCTGGCCTTGTGTCAATTAACCTTTCTTTACTGCAATGCTGTGGTCTTTATTTGTGCAGCAGGCAGAAGTACTCATCAGGTTACCTTACTCAATGTTATTTAATGTCATGTACCACTTAAAAACATTTTCAAACAACTGGCAGTGCAATCTCCCATTCTGGGAGACACTTTCCTATATTATCTGATAATTTACCTGGTTTGAGTGGGAAGAGTTAGGCACAGGTTATTAGGTTGAAGTCAGAGTATAATCAGAATTATCTCATGGTTTTTTGATCAATAAAAGTGTTTGTTAACATCTTGTGTGTTGAGTAGGTTCTGCTACATAGTCATTGCTGGCATGGTCTCTAGAACAGAACAGTCCTGCTTTGTGACCTAGTCCCTGTGACAGTGCCTATACCTCCTCATAAAGCCCTCAGGTATGGATGACATGTGATAACTTATGTAAAGTAGTTAGCATGCTTGGAACATAGTTGGCACAACAATGCTTTTGAAAAAAAAAATTGTTTTTTTGAGATAGAGTCTTGCAGTGTTGCCCAGGCTGGAGTGCAGTGGCATGATCTTGGCTTACTGCAACCTCCACTACTTCCTGCCTCAGCCTCCTGAGTAGCTGGGACTACAGGTGTGTCCCACCATGCCTGGATAATTTTTATATTTTTAGTAGAGATAGGGTTTTGCCATGTTGGCCAGGCTGGTCTCGAACTCCTAGCCTCAAGTGTTCTGCCCACCTTGGCCTCCCAAATTTCTGGGATTACAGGCATGAGCCACCATGTCTGTCCAAAAAAAAATGTTTTTTAAGTGCCAATTTTCAAAAACAAGGTCTGGCTTCCTTTGAGGCCGAGTCTCTAGGTTAGTTAGCAATTTTTCATAAAAGTGAACTCTTTTTATAAAATAATGCATTATTTCAAATTATCACCATGTAGAAAACTCACAGGCCATTTCTTTTCTTGACATTTCTAATTTCATTTCTTAGACTCCAGAAGTTTGTGAGGTGCAGCTACAAAGACTTGTCAGATAGGTAGGTAAACATGCCATTTAATAAGGTTCACCATATCCAGCAAAAGTTGGCAAAATCCCTGCTGGGTCACTATAACTTTTGTTTACTTGGTGGTATGTTCTGATGTTCTGCTAGGGCTAGGCAAAGATAGGATCACATGGTGACTCCTATTTATGGGTTCAGATATTTGGCAGTTGCATGCAAAATCTTATATCAAGGACACACACATTCCTCAATGACATCCATCATCCCTTGTGTTGAGGCAACAAGTAAATGAAATGAACGTTTACTAAAGGCACTACCATATGCTGTGTACTGTGCCAGACACTTGTTATTGAATCTTCCTAGTAGTTCTTGAAGTCCCTGTTATTCCCAATAAAAAAGGAAAAAATTAAGGCTCAGGGAAGTTATATAACTTGTTCAGGTTTTTATGTCCAGTAAGTAGTAGATTTGAATCTGAGCTGATTCCAAAGACCATGCTATACCTGATCTATAGCTGTAGAAACTAAAGCAATTCCATCTCGGATGCTAATCTGCCATGTTAATTTCTGATTAACTCTAGTTCTGGAAAGGCCTCTAAAGATTTCATTTATCAATTGTTGCTTGTATAAGAGGAAACAAAAATCCCGCCCTTAAGCAATTGTCCTATGCATCCTTCTGAAACACATATGCCCTTTCCCTGTGGTACATAAGCCCTGGATCGGGGCTGGGGGGTAATGGCATGGAGATCCACCAACTTATCTTACCGTAGTCTGAGATACTGATATGATTTCTGTAGCTAAGCCACTATCAAATGTTTCCAAGAAACTGGATTTGTCAGCCTCTTTATTTGGCCTCTCAACTTCCTCAAACTTTTAGGGGCAGGTTTTGTGTTAGTCTGTTCTCACACAAACCTGAAACTGGGTAATTTATTTAAAAAAAGAGGCTTAATTGGCTCACTGTTCTGTAGACTGTACAGGCTTCTGCTTCTGGCAAGGAATCAAGAAACAATTATGGTGGAAGGTGAAGGGGAACCTGGCAGGCCTTACATGGCCAGAGCAGGAGGAAGAGAATGAAGGGGAAGGTGCCACACACCTTTAAATAATGAGGTCTTATGAGAACTCACTGTCTATAATGGAACAGCAAGGGAGATGTCCACCCCATGAACCAATCACCACCCACCAGGCCCCTCTTCCAACATTGGGGATTATCATTTGACATGAGATTTGGGTGGGGACCTAAATTCAAATGATATCACCTGCCCACCACAGAACATGTGGCAAGTTAGCCAGGAGTTGAGAGGCTAAGAAGTGGGCAAAAAGAATGAAGCAATTGTGGGGGAAATTCAGGGTGGCAGCCCTTTGTATGTGGTGGTGTGGCTCACCTTTTAGAAGTCTGTGCACAAGTACAGGGACATGCTGAAAACGCCAGCGTGTTTAGAGTGATTGGTAACTGAGAACTGTCTATCACATGGTGGTAAGGAAGGGGGGTGAACTGCTGCTGCAGTAAGGTGGCTGCTTCTCTAGCAGCCATTTGTTGACGGGAGCCCATTCAGCAGCAGAAGCACAGTAAAATGGCTTCAGTAGGAGTTACAATTACAAAAAAAAAGTGTTTTTTGAGAGCTCAGAGTCAAAAGCCAACTTAGTTAAAAATAATGTTTGGACTATATATGTATAGATATGTTTTGTTCTAAGGCCTCTGCCCTCTGTCTATAAAACTTCTCAGTCAACTGAATTCTTCTTGTTTCTCCATTTCCTTGACTGTCTATCCTTTCTCTTGCCACTCTCAATGTCAGAGGCATTCGAACCAGAGGGACTCCATTATGAATAGGAGCTGGGTGAAATAAGGCTGAGACCCACTGTGCTGGATTCCCAGGAGGTTAGGCATTCTAAGTCACAGGATGAGTTGGAGGTCAGCAGGAGATACAGGTCGAAAAGACCTTGCTGATAAAACAATAGGTGGTAAACCAGCCAGCCAAATCCCACCAAAACCAAGATGGCAATGAAAGTGACCTCTGGCTGTACTCACAGATCACTATATGTTAGTTATAATGTATTAGCATGCTAAAAGATATTCCCACCAGCACCATGACAATTTATAAATGCCATGGTAACATCAGGAAGTCACCCTGTATGGTTTTAAAAGGGGATTAACGCTCAGTTCCAGAAATTGCCCACCCCTTTCCTGAAAAATTCATGAATAATTCACCCCTTGTTTAGCATAAAATCAAGAAATAATCATAAAAATAGCCAACCAGCAGCCTTTGGGGCTGCTCTGCCTATGAAGAAGCCATCCTTTCTTTCTTTACTTTCTTAATAAATTTCCTTTCACTGTACTCTATGGACCTGCCCCGCATTCTTCCTTGTGTGAGATCCAAGAACCCTCTCTTGAAGTCAGGATTGGGGCCTTTTTCCAGTAACATAAATGCCACATGAGGGACTTAAAAGGAATTTCTGACACCCTGAGATGACTTTGGGAAAACAGAAAAGGTGCCAGACTCCTCTTTTTTGGGAGAAACTTTTTTTTTTTTTTCTTATGGAACCCTAAGAGTTATAAGCAGACAGATCCCTCTCATGTCTAAACCCTGCTGCCTTTTGTGTTGTGTTACTGATCTCTTTGGCTTTGCAAGTACCAGAGATTACTTTGAACTGTGAGAGGACTTGACCCTGATATGTGTAATGGCTGACAGTCATGGGTGAGAGCTACAGTGTTAGAGGTGGCTGATATGCTTTGTATGCAAGCCATGGGGACTGGCTTTATGATAACAGAGATACTCTCCCACTGAATATGCCCATTACTCAAGTCATGAAAAATGCTTACAGAATCAAACAACAGTTCAAGAAGCTTTATCAAATTTGCTGTCTCAGCCTTCCCCTCTGAATCTTAAATGGGGAAAGGCAGAGGGGAGAATCAAATAACTCATGCTAGGAAGGTAAAAAATTTTAAACAGTTATTTAAAAATAAGGTAAATTAGGGCAGGACAGTGGCTCATGCCTGTAATCTCAGCACTTTGAGAGGTTGAGGCAGGAGGATCACTTGAGTCCAGGAGATCAAGACAAGCCTGGGCAACATAGTTAGTGAGACACTGTCTCAAAAAAAAAAAAACGAAAGATAAAAAGAAAAAAAAAAGAAAAAGCTCGTATCAGTGTGCTCAAAAAAAAAAAAATAGGTAAATTAAAAAATATTGATGAGGTGAAACTAAGACAAAAATAGAAAGGGAAAGTCATGAGACTGGTCTCAGCAGGGTGAAAATCTTTAGATGGTTATTAAGACACGAAATGAATAAAATGGAAACTGATAGTGTTAACGATCTTAATACAGTATTATTGAAGGCTGAGTGGGCCAAAGGGAGCCCCTGCTGGTCCCTCATTGTTAAAGAGCCCCAAGTCAGTTTTCTGTATTTATTCCAGATTAGAGAGATTTAAAAATTCATAAGGCAAAGTTACAATGAGAAAGCTGAGCCACAAATGTGAACCTTCTGCTGGGAACCCACAGCCTTTTTCACCACAGAGGGTAAAATGGTCTGGGGCAGAGAGGAAGAGTTTCTGGGACTACCACTTAAGAATGTAAAGACCAATAGGATTATAAAAGTTAAAGTGTTTAGGCTTTATGTAAAGTAGTTATGTCTTTTTCATCTAAATGTTTTATCGGAATAGGACTGGGAAATATTTTCCTTATCTAGTATTCCAGAACTGAAGGCATGTAAACGTGCCCTTCAAGCAATATTGCTTGAACACGCTAAATGGGAACCAGTAAGACTGCCTGAGTCCTCAGAGTATAGAATTGATGCTGGAGTGATGGTAGAGACAAGTTCTTTGATAGCCCTTTATAGATCATTCCTTGGGTTTTATGGCAAAAGCCTGTGAGCTCCCTCCTTATGACAACTAATGGGACTTTGGACTGGAGAATTTCCACTTGAGGGGCATTTACTTCCTTGCTATGGGAACATTAACTGAAGCCACCCTATGACTAGAGTACATGACATGAGCTTGGCACCTGAAATACCCATGCTGTCTAGGGTGATGTCAGAGAAATACTCTGATGAGGACAGCAGTACTATAAATGGTTAATACTGTCAACTTGATTGGATTGAAGAATACAAAATATTGATCCTGGGTGTGTCTGTGATGGTGTTGCCAAAGGAGATTAACATTTGAGTCAGTGGGCTGGGAAAGGCAGACCCACCCTTAATTGGGTGAGCACCATCTAATTGGCTGCCAGCAAATATAAAGCAGGCAGAAAAACATGAAAAGGAAAGCCTACATCTTTCTCCCAGGCTGGATGCTTCCTGCCATAAAATTTGGGACTGCAAGTTCTTCAGTTTTGGGACTAAGACTGGCTCTCCTTGTTTCTCAGCTTGCAGATAGCCTACTGTGGGATCTTGTGATTGTAAGTTAATACTTAATACACGACCCTTTACACACAGACACACACATACACACACACATCCCTCCTATTAGTTCTATCCCTCTAAGAGAACCCTGACTAATACAAGTGCTCAAAAGAGTTCCATAATAAAATGAAAATGGTTTACGTAGGATCATGCTACATGGGGAGTATAAGGAGAAGATATGAGCAGAGAGCCTCTTTTTCCCTGTGACTGACTCTAGACTATGCGAGGAGATGCTGGATTCCACAGTGCCCAATAAATAGCTCTCACCTGACTGACAAAGAGCTGCTTGGTTTGTGGATGGCAGTTCCTATGTCAAAAGACAACATCCTGTTTACAAGGCTGTTACCCTGATTGAAGAAGAGTCAAGAAAATCTTTTTCTTTTGAGGAATTAATAGGTTAGCTTAAATTGGGTAAAGCATACTTCTGTGAGCAAAATTTATTTTTCTTTCTACTTGATTTCTCCAAAAATTGGAAACAATTTATGAGTATTCTTATTTTATGGTAATATAATTATTTATATGTTTAGTAAGAATCAGGTTTTATTTATTTATTTATTTATAACAGGACATGATTGGAGGCACCAGTTATTTTGCCAAGGCTTTCACTGGAATGCCATATTTTCACAGGACCAGACTGCTTTGAGGAAATAATGTTGACTTTACAGAGCCTATAAAAAGCTTCTTGGAAAGACTGGCCTAGTACCTTATCTATATGTTTCCCTTACAAGGTTCCTGACCTGTGGTAAGTAAATAATGTCATTTTTTTAAAGGTACAGGAACTTCAAGATATTTGGGGAACTCAGGAAGAGGGGAACTCACCCAGTTCATGCAGGTATTGCAAGCACAGTCTGATGGTGAATCTTTAGCTTGGCTTTCTAGTCTCAAGGATTCCTTGTTAAAGTTCCAGCAAAGTCAACTTAAAGGAAGCCTGTTGGCTAATCACCATTCTTGTACACTTTATGCAAATAAGCAGGCCAAGTAAAGTGAGACTAAAATTTTTTTCCCAAATTAATTAGTCCTACAATTTATCCTTGGGAGAAATGGTAAAACTAAAGAGAAATATATATATATATATGAAGAAAACTATAGCAGACCCATTAGTTATTAGATTCTAGCCTAACCATTGTTTTTGAGTTTTTAAATCCTGAATTGTTCTCTGGCTACAAGAAGGCTGTAAAGAAGTATTGGGTTTTAATTTTCTTGATGATGCTTTTAGTTGGATCCTTAATGCACCGGGTTCTTTTCTGTTACTCGTGTTCTGGCATACAAATTATCTTTTGATTATAATCCTTGTGAGCATTATATTTCTACTATTCAAATTATTAATGTTATATATCTCTCACCATTTTACTCCTTCTGAGAAAACCAAAGCCATAGTATTCTGAAGACTAAGAAATGATTCAACAGAGCTTGTGAGCCTGCCTCATTCGGAATCCCACTGGGCCCAATCCGTCTTCCAAGGCCAACTCACTGCTGCTAAAACTATACAATGAAAAGCATCCTCCCTAAAGCCTCAGGGACCACGATGGAAGAGGAGGGCATGTAAAATTGTCACTGCCAGATTATGGGAGTGGAGGGTAGAGGCTACAGCAACCTCATTTTGAATGCTAGCCTGTCATGTTGATTTCTGATTAACTCCAGTTCCGGGAATTTTTATGATTTCTAGTTTATTGTTCCTTGTATAAGAGAATATACTTATCATAAATCCTACCCTTAAGAAATTGTTTTGTGCATTCCCTCTGAAGCACATATGCCTTTTCCCTGTGGCATATAAGCCCCAAGTATGGGGGTGATGACATGGGGAATCTACTATCTTGTCTTGCCACTGCCTAAGACCCTATTCAATGATTCTTCCTGAGAAACTGGATTTGTCAGCCTCTTTGGCGTCTCACCGTCCTTGGACTCTGAGGGTAGATTTGCATAGACCTGCCCACCTTGAGACAATAGCAAGGATACCTCTGTGGTGTATGAACAAATCTATTGAAAATATTTATAGTGTGTATTTGTATAGTAGTTTAGACTACTTTATACTTTCATATCTAATATATCATTTGTACTTCACAATCCATTTTGCAGAAAAGCAATTTTTTGATTCTAGGGAGTGGCTCACCAGGAGTTTTACAAATATTAATCTCATCTAGTCAACTTACTTCGGCAGTATGGGGTCATTCTAATTGAAATGTGTACCCTCTATACATTTCAAACTGGAAGCTGAAGTTTTAGGGCTGGAAAATGTTTTTTTTTGTTTGTTTTTTGTTTGTTTTTGTTTTTGAGATGGAGTCTTGCTCTGTCACCGAAGCTGGAGTGGAGCGCAGTGGCACAATCTTGGCTCACTGCAACCTCTGCCTCCTGGGATCAAGCAATTCTCTTGCCTCAGCTTTCCGAGTAGCTGTGCACACTGCCAGGCCAGGTCCGGCTACTTTTTTGAGCTCAGGGAATCCGCCAGCCTCGGCCTCCCAAAGTGCTGGGATTACAGGTGTGAGCCACCACACCCAGCCGAAAACGTTTTTATTTGTGTGAGCAAGTGTTTCATTCCAGACTGATTTATTCTTGGGTTGTGACAGGTCCAGACTCTTCTAATCTCAAAGTCCCATGAAAGCCAAATGAAAAAGTTTTAAAACACAGAAGCTAGGATATTAGATGACTCTTAGGTGAACAATGTGTTTTAGACCTACTTCAGTCAGGTACCTTAATTTCTCCTAGTACTGGACTTGTGGGCCAGTATATATTATCAGGGTTATTTTAAAAGTATGGAAGATGATGATCTCTAAGTTCTGATACGCTGCAAAGCTTATACAAGGCTTAAAATTCATAACCTTGCCTGATGTTTTTATTTTCCTTAGACTCCTAGTTTGTTCCCTCTCTCTCCAATTTCCCAGTTTGTTCCCTTCCTCTCCGACTGTTTTACTTTACCAAGACACTCCAAGTAAGTTGGAGCCAACTTCGCATTCATACTTTGTTTCCCAATTCCCCAAACCCAGAGAAAAGTGGACCTGATACTCAAAATGCTAAGACAAATTACAGAAGAATGGAAAGAAAGTTATTGCCTCTAGAAGTAATAGGGAGTTTTTGTGATAAGGAAAGAAGTACAATAGAAAACTCATCTCAATCACTTCAATCACTGGACTCAGCCTGTGCTTTGAGGTCAATTTTCAGTCCTCTAGAGTCTTTCTGCTTTTAATTAGCTATAGAAAGCAAAAAGGGAAAATATTTTCCTTTATTTGAAACATATTGCTGGATATTCGTTTTCATTGTTTGGGAAAGATAAGTTTGATATCTCCTGGATATTACATTATTTTCAGTGCACTGAAGAATGGTTCTATTTGCATTGAACACGGGTCTACTCACTGGTCTCCTAATCTAGCCTGGGACATTGTACAGCAGTTCTGAGCTCTTTTAGGAAGCAGTCTGCCCAGTGCCCAAGGATCTGCAAACCAAATCAGACTAAGTCATTGATGCCAGATGCACTGAAGGTCATCTAAAGGCCCTTGCTTTCTCCCTCATGGGTCTTTAGCAAACTATGAAGTGAAAGTTCATCTTAGTTGCTTCTCTATCCCCTTTTAGTTTCTTCTACCCTCTTAGTCCCTCCTCTGCTTTCCTTTATAACTAGATTCTTACAACAGACAGAGAATGTGACAGATTGACAGATACTGGTTTCGGGGAGTTTATTTTTTTTCTTGAGCATCAGCTGATATTTTCTATTATCCTTTGAATTGGGGAGGGGGAAGGCATGTGACCAAGGAATGGACAATGGGATGTGGGCAGAAGTAAAGTCTCTAATTTTCCAGCCTTTCCCAGGCACACAACAATTGACTATTTCTTATTATTTTTTTATGTTATCCTGAAACACCAAATAATTGACTATTTCCAATTGCACTAGGCTATAAAGAAATAAAGAACCAAGTTTATGGGAGTAACCTCAAAATAAAACAAAAAAGTTCCAAGTTCTCTCCAATGAACAGACTCCATGAGCCTTAATATGTGTTTATTATGGCATGCATTTGGCATAAACTGCAGTAGTCTCAAAAATCTCTCTCCCACAAAGACGTCCACATTCTAATCCCCAGAACCTGTGAATATGTGGGCTTGCATGCCAAAGGGAATGACCTGTAAATCTCCAAGACCTGTGAATATGTGGGCTTTGCAAATGTGATTAAGAATGATGAAGTTAGTCCTAATTACCTGGGTGAGACCAATGTAATCACAAGAATCCTTATAAAACAGGGACCCCAACCCCTGAGCCACAGACAGTTACTGGTCCATGGCCTATTAGGAACTGGGCCACACAGCAGGAGGTGAGTGGTGCACAAGTGAGTGAAGCTTCATCTATATTACAGCCACAACCCATTGCTTACTTTACCATCTGAGCTCTGCCTCCTGTCAGATCGGCACGGTATTAGGTTCTCATAGGAGCGCAAACCCTATTGTGAACTGTGCATGCAAGGGTTCTAGGTCGTGTGCTCCTCAGAAGAATCTAATGCCTGATGAGCTGCCCCTGTCTCCCATCACCCCCAGATGGGATCATCTAGTTGCAGGGAAACAATCTTAGGGCCCCAATGAGTCTACATGACAGCAAGTTATATAATTATTTCATTATATATTACATTGTAATAATAATAGAAATAAAGTGCACAATAAATGTAATGTGCTTGAATCATCCTGAAATCATCACCCCAACTCTAGTCCACAGCAAAATTGCTTTCCATGAAGCTGGTCCCTGATTCCCAAAGGGCTGGGGACTGCTGTTATAAGAAAAAGGCAGAGGGATATTTTCCTACAGAAGACGAATATCAGGGTGATACAGCAGAAAACTTGGCCATTTATTGCTGGTTTTGAAGCTCAAAGCAGGGGTCACTCTAGAAGTTTGAAAAGGCAGGGAAATGGATTCTCCTGTAGAGCTTCCAGAAAGAATGCAGGCCTGCCAACACCTTGATATTAGCCTAGTGAAACTAATTTCTGACCTCTAGAACATCAGGATAATAAATTCATGTTGTTTTAAGCCATCATATGTATGGTAATTTGTTATAGCAGAAGCAGGAAAGTAATACATAGACCTTTTGATTTTTTCCCCCGACTCTCTTTTATATTTTCCTTTACATTGCTAAGCCACTTTGCATAAACGAGATTGTCCTGTGAATGATAATAACAACAGATAATGTGCACTAAGTGCTAACTGTGGGCAGGCTATTACGCCTATCATTTTTCAGCAGTTATATCATTTATTCTTCAAAATAAGTTCATGAGATAGATGTGATTATTCATTTCATCTTAATTCTTAGAAAGAGTAAGTAACTTGTCTAAGGTCACACAGCTTAAGACTGATAACACACAAAGCAGCTGGACACCACAGACATTCTTTAGCTGCATATAGCATATGCATGTAGGTATTGAAGCAGGAGAGGAAGTCAAAACAGTGGCCATGTTCTTGGGGTGTGGTAACTCAACAGTCAACACAATAAGCTTCAGCATTTGAATTGGAGTCAAGCTCAGTCAAGCAAAGCTATCTTCAGTAGCAAACTTCCCCTGCAGACATCATGCACATTTTGATTTGGTTGGTCCTCACACTGACCCTTTGGTCATTATAATAGTAAAAAGCATACCCTGGGTGGAAATGTAAGATGCCAATGAGACATACGACATATGAACAAACACGTACAGCTACTGCACATGGGCATCCAGAAGACCACCCAGAATATGCTCACCAGTAACACCTCTTCTCAACCACTTATGAATCATCATGTAAGACTCCCACAAAGGATGTCTCCCTAGTGCCTGTCTTTGCTGTCTCATCCTTAGGAGCAGCCCGTCCTAAATCCTCACTCAGGATGTACTGTCTATTCTGGACCTGACTTTCAGAGCATTCTTTCTCCTTTGCAATAAACTGCTCTATGCTGTATCTCCTTTGCTGTGTGTCTCCTGCTTAAATTCTTTTAAACTAAGAAGATAAGAACTGAGGTATCACAACAGCTGTCAACAGCATCTACTTGTGGGGGTAGAGATGGATATACTCACACACATCATGAACTATGCTCCAGAAACCCTGATAAAACTTGACTTAGAAAACTTTTAGCATAAATAAAATAATAATAAAACACCACTTTAAAACACTGCATTTAGAATGTGCTCTCACGCTTCCTCGGGCCAAAAAGGTATGCTTCATATTCATGTGCAGCTAGCTGTCACTCAAAAATGGACCAATAAACAGCGTCAGGTTGAAACAGTTTAATACAAGGAGCTTAGTTTCTGTCATCAGGTCTGCACTACGAAAAAATAAGTGCAGTAAAGAAATACTCTTAATATGTGTTTCCTTAGTTGTAGTATAATAGGTTGTAATGGATGGAAATTAGGGTACTTAAATTTTTACAAGCAACTTATTAAGTCATTTTCAATAACTTTATTCAAGGAACTTAAAACTTACTCAGCTTGAAAATCATTTAAACTGTGGAGATATCCTAAAGGACCACAGGAATGTTTACCTTTCTATAACAGAGATGCCTGCTGATACTGTTCAGAAGAAGGTGGAAGGTGTCTCCTATTTTCTGGTGTTAAATACTGTGCTCATTTCACACAGGTACATTTAATGACTAATGAGGGGAAAGTCCAACTTACCGCGAGTGTGCTCTGGGGACTTCCTTCCTCAGAATCTGGGCATTTTCATCGATAAAAGAAGGCAACATTCCTGGCTCATCTATCCAGCAGGTTGTTGGGAGGCTGAACCACACCACACATGTGAATGCACTTAGGAAACCGGAGTCCTACTGAAATAAAAAAGGATTATTGCTAAACTTTAATCATAATAGAAAACACAAAACTACTTAGCCATTAAAATCTGGATCTTCTGAAATGGCAATGTGAAGTGGTCAGGAAAAGGGAAACAGATAGGAAAACGCTTTGGTTTTATAACATTTCTGTTTAAGAAGCTGGAGATTCTTTTTGCTCTGCTGAGTGCCTGGGAAGAAGTGATATAAAGCTGCTTAAGCCCTCCCTGGGTCTTTATTTACATCTGGCTTATCCTTGTGATGTGCTGGATTTCTTGGCTATAGCCAGGTTTTGAGATAAGAAAAAGCCTAGATGATTATCTCTGCTTTAACGACCTTGCTATCTTCTCCCAAGATTGATATATATTCACAGTCTCACCTATGCCTGCAGGTAACCCCTGGAAGTGAGTCAGAGGAAAGGCTTCCTCTTGGCAGCTCTGAGCCAATTTCCAGCATCTGCTCAAGGGAAGATAATGATAGAACATGCCCGTTTGGAGGAAGCTGAAAACACTGAAATAGAGCTTGGCGTTCTTCCCTGCACCCAAAATGCCTGGAGCTGAGTCTGGCATGAGACAGGCACTGAGTGAATGTTTATTAAATGTCAAATGACTGAGGCTACTACCTGAGGTAGCTGCACAAAGTCAAAACAGGGTATAAGGTAATCACTGCAGTGGGAGGAAGAGAAAGAGGAAGAGAAAAAAGAAATTACTACAGAAACTACCTCACCCTTAGAGTAGTGATCATTCTCACATAATGAATTAGCGAGAAAAAAATATCTAGGCAGTTATAGCAAATATTGAATATAATTGCCCCTGAGACGATAGAGATGGTTTACCAGAAATGTGACCCTTTTCTCCAAACTGAATTTGATTAAACTAGACTGCTTGGTCCAATCCTGGTTCTATCACTTACAAGCTGTGTGACTGAAGTCCAATTCTTTATCTTTTCTGTTTCAGCTTCCTTATTTGTAAAATGGGGATGATGATAAGAGCAATTCTACTCTCAAAGTCATTGTACATATTAAATCACTTAATATATGTAAAAGCTTAGAACAGCGCCTATAATATATTAACTGACTGTGGTAGGCTGATAATGGCTCCCAAAAATACATCCAGGTCTAATACCTGTGTGATGGTCAATGTTGTGTGTCAATTTGGCTGGGCCATGGTGTCCAGATATTTGCTCAAACATTAGTCTAGATGTTTCTGTAAAGGTGTTTTGGGACGAGATTAATTCTTAAATTGTAGGATTTAAGTAAAGCAGTCTGTCTCCTTAATGTGGGCGGACCTCATCCAATCAGTTGAAGGCCTTAATAGAACAAAGACTGACTTCCCTTGAATGAGAACAAATGCTGCCAGTGAAGTGGCATTGTTGTCTGGGGTAAGTACCTGAGGTTCATGATCTCATACCACGGAAATCAAGGACACAAACAAGAAGTGAATTTAACAGTGGAGGTTCAATAGGTGAAAGCAAAAAAAGAGAATAGCTTTCTCTCCTGCAGAGAGAGGGGAGCCCAGGTGGGTCTTCTGGTTTTCTGGTAAAATGCGTGGGCTTTTGTAGATGAGCTTGAGGAGGTAGTGTCTGATTTACATAGGGCCTGAGAGACTAGTTGGACCAGGTGTGACATTTGGATAGAGCATGAAAAAGCTGACCATTCCACCCTACTCTTTATTATGCATTTGCGTTCTCTACCTGACCTGCACTACGTTGTCTGTTCCTTACCATACATGTGGTTGACAAAGAAAAGGGAAGATGGAGCCACCGTGTTGAACATGCCCGGCCCCCAGGTAGCCTTTTCCTATTGGCACAGCTGCTGGCATTCGCCTGTGCAAGCTTCTAGCTTGCTTTTCTGTGTGTGCAGCTTGATTTTTCAGGAAAAAGAAAAGGAATTATTTGGGGGCTGCTTTTTGTTAAAAGGGAGGCCTTACCGAGGACTCTTACCCTCACTAACTCCCTAAATAATTTCTTTTTAACTCCTATATCACCAGCAGACTGCCTTTAGACTCAAACTGCAACTCTTCCCAGGCAACTGGGGTCTCCAGCTTCCTGGCCTACCTCTTCAGATTTGGCTATAAGCCTTCACTATTGCATGAGCCAATCCTTAAAATAAATATGTCTCTTCACATCCTATTGGTTCTGTTTCTTTGGAGAATGCTGATAATCCTCCCTGCAATCTGTGAATGTTATCTTATTTGGAAAAGAAGTCTCTGCAGATGTGATTAGGTTAAGGATTTTTGAGGTGGAGAGATTACTTTGGATTGTCATGGGGGCTCTAAAGCTAGTCATAAGTGTCCTTTTACCTGACAGACAGAGGATGTGTAGACAGACAGGAGACTTCAAGACAGACACACAGAAAAGAAAGTGAGGGGAAGATGGAGGCAGAGCTTAGAGTGATGTAGCCACAAGCCAAGGAATGCCTAGAAATGCCAAAAGCCATCCAGAGGCTGAAAGAGGCAAAAAATGGCCTCTGGCACGTGTCGATGTGGGACTTCGGGTGTTCAGAACTGTGAGAGAATGTGTTTCTATTATTATAAACTGCCAAGTTTGTGGTAATTGGTTACAGAAACTCTAGGAGACTGATATATGCTAACTATATAGGTATTTGCTGACATTATTCAGTATCTACACATTTATTAGCAAAAAACTCAAGCAGTTGTAATAAAGACCAGAACCAGAAAGAAGGCAAGTCATGTTTCTGATTATCCATGTCAATGTTTACCTACGAATATATTTTCACATGTTACTCTACAGATTCTCATCACAGGAGCACTGTAACTATTGATCCTTATTATTATAGAGACCAATAGAGACAATTCTCCCCATTTTGACCCCATGGAGTATGGTATCTCCAAACTACATTGATTTCCCCTTGGGAATGGGTGGTGGAACTCACCTTTGAGCTCCTTCTCCTGGACCCTCAGGTTCTCCAGGTATAATCAGTGGCGCCATCCCTAGAAGGATAGGTCAACAATGCCATGGCGCTGGGAGGGAGAGTCCTCAATACTTTCATGTTTGGGATCCAAAGGAGAAGCTACTCAATCCCAGGTGGGATAAGGCTGGGGTCTGTGTTCTAAGTTGGCAGGTAATACCCGAGCTCATCTATATTCTGCATTCTGACACTGGCTTGTGGATTGCTCAGCCTGGCATCATGTCAATCTCTAGGGCAGTAAATGAAATTGAGGACTTAGTCTGGCACAAGGCTCCTGATAAAACCATCCAGGCCAGCTGCTGCAGTAGTTTCACCTCTGTTCACAAAATCTTCTAGAAGAGTTACCTTAACCTCCAGGGAATTTTACAGCCCTTCAGTATTTTCTCTATATCTTTGTACCTCCTGTACTATTATTCTTTAAGTAAACCCCTTTTACCTTATCTTCATCCTAAAGAACGCATACATTCATGAGTTTGATGTAATAGGATAGTTCTGTTACTCAAATTGTTCTATGTATGTATTTATGCCATTGAAAACTCCCCAGGGTACCATCAACAGTCACCTTATCACTTTGTATTTCATGTGCACTGAGGAAAACAAACACTGCCATTGTGACTATGATACCTGGGGTTCACTGGGGCATACTAAGGTCTTCTGAGCTGGGGCTACGGGGAGGAAAGGGACTAGAAGCTCCTTTTCTACTAAATGCTAACAATATTAGCAGATGGTCAAGAAAAACACCAATCTCCACCCCTCTGCCCCCTCAAACCCTTCTTATTCCAAACTTCCAGGGTAGAAGGTACTCTTTTCCTATCCCATGGAACAGAGGAGGATTCAATTATTTCCCTGATGATCAATACAACAGGACAAGACAGCCTTGAGATGGTAATGACTGCAAGTCCCGCTAACCAAAAGGGATTCGTAGATACCATAGGTCGGGGAGCCAAGGCATGAAGCCTTGGTGGTTCAGTCATGGAAGCACCAGTCAGGTAAGCCTGGCAGGACCTGGTTGTACAATAAATTTGTAGAAGTCTGGCTAGTTACAGTGGCTCACACCTGTAATCCCAGCATTTTGGAAGGCTGAAGTGAGCAGATGACCTGAGGTCAGGGGTTTGAGACCTGGGCAACATGGCGAAACACCATCTCTACTAAAAACACAAAAATTAGCCAGGTGCGGTGGCGAGCACCTGTAATCCCAGCTACTTGGGAGGCTGAGGCAGGAGAATTGCTTGAACCTGGGAGGTGGAGGGTGCAGTAAGCTGAGATTGTGCCACTGCCCTCCAGCTAGGGCAATGGTAAGGCTCCTTCTGAAAGAAGGAAGGAGGGAAGGAAGGAAAGGAGGAAGGAAGGGAGGGAGGGAGGGAGGGAGGAAGGAAGGAAGGAAGGAGAGAGAGAAAGAGAAAGAAAAGAAAGAAAAAGAGAAAGAAAGAAAAAAAGAAAGAAAAAAAGAAAGAAAGAAAGAAAGAAAGAAAGAAAGAAAGAAAGAAAGAAAGAAAGAAAGAAAGAAGGAAGGAAGGAAGGAAGGAAGGAAGGAAGGAAGGAAGGAAGGAAGGAAGGAAGGAAAGAAAAGAGAGAAAGAAAAAGAAAATCTACAAAAGTTGATAAGAGCAGCATCACTGGAGCCCTGTCCCATTTTATATCTGCCCTGGGAATGGAGGATGTAGGAATGCTCCAGGGTGTCCCAGTGGGCCTGCCCCATTCAGGGGTGATGATGCAATGCTTGGAAATTGCTGTCAGTTATTAGGTGGGGATGGAGTCCTGGTAGATGGCTCTGGAAAGAAAACTCATATGGCATTGGGGCCAGTGAAGCCAGCTTATTCCTGGGTAGACATGCCACTTATTTTTCTCTAGTTTCTTCAGACAGCTGCACATCTTGACCTAGTCACATTTCAGGTTCCTTTTAGCTGTTGACTTTTCTCCTGGTAGTGGGTAAAATCCCAGCTGCTTCTCTCTGTGTGGTTCTGCCTTACACTGGCTTCATTTGCACCCTGCTACTGATTGTGCCTGTGGAGGGTCTCCTCAGCAAAGCAGAAGAATGGAGGAGACTTTCTTTGTCCCACTCAGGACTCAGACACAGCTCCTGGAAATAAGCAACTAAGTTCTATTCATCCCCATATTTGGGAATGACAATTTATCTCAGAAAACTCTCACATCTGTCCTTCTGGCTCCTTCATTACTGCCTCAATTCATCTTACCTTTCCCAGACACCACCTCCTAGGAAATAAACACCCCAGTGCTTGCTCCTTTCTCTAGACAAATTCTATTGCTTCTGGCATCATCGGTCATGGAAAGGTTTTTTAAAATGTTAATAATTTGGGTCATTTATTTTAAAAAAGGTCAAGTTAGAAAATGTCTTTCCTTCTATGTTTCATCTACACTGTAACATAATGTTCTATACTTGCAGTGCAGTCTACATGACATCAATGCAGGGAATAAATGGGCATAGATGGAAATAATTATGAGAATATGCAAAAACTATTGAGAAATTGGTGCTGACTTTTTCTTCCAGTCTATTTTTTTGTTCGTTTAATAAAGCATCTACAGCAAGGAATTAAAAAATAATAGTGTGATAATGTCAGTTTAAATCTAGTGGATCAGCAGCAGCCATAAATCTAAATTTAATTTTATATTTAATAAAACCCTCCATATTCCCTGCATTAGGATCCAGGAAACTGATTTGCTTCATCCGATTGCTTTTCCTGCGCATTAAGCTGAATACTGTATGCAATCATCTGTTTTGGTGCCTTCCAAACATACCCGACTTCAAACCTGCCTCAAAATTGGTCCAGTTGATATATCTTGTTATCCTTTTTAAATGATTTATGTTGATTCTAGCTTTTCCTACATTATTCTCAATTATCTTTGCTGTCTTGTAATTTATAACTTAGGCCACCTAAAAGGTTCAAGTCATTGTTCGATTTAGCTTTGCTCTCTCATCTTTGACAGAGCATGCTTCAGCTTCAGAGAGCCGCCACAGTTTGATTTTATGTTATGCCTTGTGTTTAATAGTTCTCAGAAGTCAAAGCAACAAGCTATGGTAAGAGCTTCTGGTGGTGAGTGTGAGGGATAAGCACTGCAATATAGATGAAGTAAAGTGGAGGACAGACCCATGGCTAGAGCAACTGAGTTCCTACTAAAGGTTTCAAAATCATGGTAGCAAAAGTACACAATGCCCACTGTGTAACTGCAACTTTTTACATCACTCAAGCTTGAGGGGCCAAGTATCTGGTCAAGATAAATACATGCCACTTCTTAACTAATGGGCTGCTGAAGATACCATGTCATACATCATATGGAATGTAAATTTCTGTAATAGTGTATGTTATAATGAACCATATATAGCCTCTGTTTCTGTAGGTCAAAGTGGTTTGGGGGTAGCCATTTCAAATGGCTCAACCCAAAATGTGTGGCAACCTGAAACTTCTCTGGTAGCCCAGTAAATATTGGCAGCTTTTGGGAAGTCCAAGGATGGAGTCCTGTCAACGAAATGAATTAATCAAAAATGCCAACAGCTTAGCAGAACCTGGGCATACAGGTCTACTTCTAATGCTGGTGGGCTTGGCACACAAGGAGGAAAAGGTGTGGTGAATTAAGCCATTTCTAGGTTACCTCCAATTTTTTGGACTATATGACAATTTTACATGTTCCTTCCATATCATGTCCACCAATCTGTAGCTATTCTTCATTCCAGGAAGGCTTACTCAAAGTCTAACTGGCCTACTCCTTCTGTAATATGATGATTCCCAAGGGAATGGATCTAATGCTTCCCCTATATCCTTTCCCCCTGAATTAATCAGTGCAGGGTGCTGTAACAAAGTTGCCTATAAATAATAAAAATTTTGCTTTTCACAATTCTGGAGCCTGGGAAGTCTAAAATCAAGGTTCTGGCAGATTCCGTGTTTGGTGAGGACTTGCTTTCTGGTTCACAGACAGCACTTCCTCATTTGTCCTCACATGCTTTATAGATGAAGCAGGCTCTTGGCGGGGCTCTTATTAGGACATAAATCCCATTCAGGAGGGCTTTACTCCCACAATCTCATCTAATATTAATTACTTTCCCCAAGCCTAACTTCTTAATGCTAGCTCATTAGGAGGCAGAGTTTCAACATGAATCTTGGTGGCGGGGGGACACAAGCATTTCATCCATAAGACCTCTCAGAAGAAAATGAATTTAGAATATTGGAAAAATACTGTGAATATTTAAGCAACTTGAGAAGTAAAATTGCTTTCATTCTGAGTCCCCATGAGATAACCAGACTTCCAGATTCATTTATGCATATGTATAAACACATATATCTTTAATAAAATAATACATCCTACTATGATTGCTATATTCTATATTTTACCTGGTATTTTCTATATTCTATTTTGATCACATGACAGTATATTACAGACATTTTCCTGTGTCACTACATAGGATCTGCCATAATCATTATAACAACTGAAGAAAATTCCACTCTATCACCATATTATTATTAAAAAAATTTTCTAAATAAGGACACTTAGATTTATTCCATTTCTTCTTATTAGAAACAAGTCTGTCATAAACATTCTTGTACACACACCTTTATAGGATTATGCAATTATTTCCTTAGAATCACTTGCTAGAGGAGGAATTGCTACATTAAAGGGAATGCACATTTTACATTTCAATACTTATGGTTGGGTGACTTTTCAAGGTACACTCCCACCAAAAGTCTATGAAAATTCATTTCCTGTACCTTAACCAGCCCTGGGCATCCTTATACCGTTTTCTCTTTTTCAGTCTGAGGGAGCTAATAATATTACTGTTTTACTTCCATGTCTTTAGTAGTAGAATAGAAGAACTTTTCATATATAGAGAGAGACTATTTGAATTTCTTCTTTGTGATTTGTTTTCTTTGTGTGATTTTCCTGTTTGTCAGGATTGTTTTGTAATGATCAGTTACCCATCTCAAACTGGTTCAAAACCAACCAACCAACTAAGAAAAATGAGATGTCTTGGCTCACCCAGCTGGCAGGGACATTAGAGTCTTTCACAAAACTGAAAGAAGAACTACAGGAACCCATCTTGTGGACTGGATGATGAAGTCACAGGGCTTCATCTCTCATTTCTGCTGGTCTCTGCTTGGATTCATGCAGCAGTCAGGCTCTCGATAAGGCAAAGAAAATGGCTATTGGCACCCCACATTCACTACTTTCCAGTTTAGCAACCTCAGTGGTGAGAAAATGTCTCTTTTCCAATTTCTGTTTGTGAATCTCACAGAAGCACTGTAGTTGGTTTTGCTTGTGACAATAGTTGTGTCTAGGAAAATGAAGTTCTGTTGAGACAGGCAGGCTGGTTTATTTACTATCTTAAGATGATCTGGAGGGAAAGGATAAATGCCCCTCCCTCAAGCTCTAGCTTCTTGAACTCTCATCCAATCAGTTACAAGAGATCCAAGAAAGCAATTTACTGCAAGTTCCTATTTCAAGGAGCTAGGGTTCCTCAGAGCCCTGCACACACAGCTAGACTTGAACTCTAATCTAAAGTTACTGCTTCTTCATTTTAATGCTAAAATTCATGCCCAGGAGTGGAGATTTAAAATATTAATGCTATATACAATGTATGAAGAAGCACAGTGAGCCACTGCACAGGCACTAGGAAAACTTCTCTTATACATGCCCTGATGTAACCTTTCTCTATACAAACACCCTATAAAACTAACTCACACAGTACCTGCAGGGAGCAGCCTACTCCTTTGTCATTTCTTGGTGCTGACTACCTTGTACACAAGCTGGAATAAACTTCAACTTATCTTTGTTGCTAAGTTTGGTGATCTTTCTTGATTTCTAACCTGGGAGATTGCAAGAACCCTGGGCACTGGTAACACGGTGACTACCCATGCATGGGTCAGGTGCCCAACCCTGTGTCAAGAAGGTGGGTTTGGTTGTCACAAGAAGTTAGATGAGTGATAAATGTATTGAATAGTCTTAAAGAGCCAACTACATGTCCTTGCCCATTTGTCTATTTATTTCCTTGAATTCCAATGACACATAAAAGCTGTACTGCACAAACCACAGTAGCACCCAGCAAAAATTGCTTGCATATGTTTTTCCTTCTCACCTGGTCCTTCATGCTAGCTACACTGATTTTTACAACCCTGGCTGGGAGCTGCACAGGTATAAGGACAACATCCTCTTGCCTCTGTCAAGGAACTGGGAAGAAGAAAAGGTTAGATTCAAACAGTATAGTTCCTAGACTTTAATTTAATTCCAGTCCTTTTTAGTTGCTATCTTCTATTTCTTTTGTATCTTTCCCAGTACTTAACAAAGACCTTTTCTAAATCTCCAAAATCTGCATGGAATGCCTATTCATTGTGTTCCATTAAGCCCTCTGCCATCCAACTCTCACATCCCCAGGGCTCTAAGGCACCTCTGTTCTTGTCATTTGCTACTACTACTACACTGAAACCTCCTGAAAGGCATGAGGATTTGTATCCTCAGCACTGTACAGCATATAACAAGTTCTCAATAAACATGAGTTGAATAAATAATCAATTTGTAAAACAGGTGAGTTGGACCACATGGGTTCTGAGCTTCTTTCTGATCCCAATATTCTTTGGATATTAATGAATCCTTAATATCTTAGCCCAGCCAAAATACAAATATCGGATGGTTTCTAAGGAGTGGAAAGGTTCAGGTTTGGGTAAAGAATATATTCTTGGCCAGCTTAGTTTGATTGTGCTACACTGCCATCACATCTGCCTCTGAAGATAATGCGATCTACCGAAAAAAGAGACTGTGATATAAAATCAGACAGAGCTGTGCTCAAATTCTCTCTGCCACTTAGTAGACATGAGAGCTTGAGCAATTTGCTTAACCTCCTCAGCAGCTTTAGAATCAGAATAACAAATCAAAATATACAGTTAAAAGGACAAAAATATGAATAACAGTGACTACCCCAGGAATGTTATATAGAGTTCCGTAAGATAACAGATATAAAACACTGAATACAGTATACAGCTCATAGTAGGCATTCAACAAATGATGTAGCAAATGAAGTAGTATATCCCCACTATATAGCCAGTGCCCAATGAAAGACATATCTCCCGGACTACTTCCCAGAATATCTAAGAGAGATCAGCAGGACTAATAGAATCAGACTCACACTAATGAACTGAGACCAGATCACACCCACCTTCTATTGAAAGCTGTGTAAGGCCACAATCCTTATCCCTGTTCTCTATAATGAGATAAGAAGAGATCCATTTGCTCTTGTCTTACGTGCGAGGAGGCACAGTTAAATTCACATACCTCATATTTTACCTTCCTATATTGACCTTTAAGTTGGTCTGCCTTACTCTATCAACTACTATAGCATTTTCCTGGAATTTACTTGTAGGAAGATCAGCCAAACCTTTGTTCCTAGCTAGGTTTACTGTGCAGTTCTCAGTGGAAATAACATATATATGGAACTCAAGTGCAGAGCAGGTTTCAGGGGCACAGAAAGAATTTGTATCTGAAAACAGAGTGAGGAGCGCAAGAAAGTATTGCCCATGAAACACAAATTATTGCCCATGAAACACATTTCTCTATTATAAAACTCAGTTAAAGTTATTTGGATTGTAAAACATGTAACAAACACTATTAGAAAGGATCAGATAAGCATGAGATAGCCAAAGACTAGACTTTGGAATCAGGGGGCCAAGGAAGCCTTCTGGGTGACTTTGGCCTTTTTTTAAAAAACCATTTTACAATAAAATTTTTAAGTTTGATTTTATTACATTATTTTATTATGAATGACAGCGTCTTGCTCTGCCACTCAGGCTGGAGTGCAGTAGCACAATCATGGCAAACTGCAGCCTTGACCTTTTGGGTTTAAGGTGTTGTAGGACTCTCTCCTTAGTTCAGCTAAAAGCCAGGTTCTTGTCACACAACTATGAAAGATTAGGCTCACAGACATTTTGAAGGATGAGAAGGACAGGGTTTATTGGGTGAAAATGAAAAAAAAAAGGGAAATAGGGACTCTTAGCAAAGTGAGAGTCCTGTTGGTAGGCTTCCTGTCTCATAGATTGAATCCACATTACCATCCAGGAACAGGAGAGGCCAGGCTCCTCCTGCTGTAAACGGCACAGATTTCTGTGGCTCCACCCCAGTGTGCATTCCTCCCAGTGCGCAGGCTGGTGGGAGGTTCTCCAGGGATCCCTTTATACTTGGCTGTCTCAAAGGGGTCTTCCCACTTTAGTCTCCTGGGTAGCTAGGGCTATAGGCACTCACTGCTACACCTAAGCAATTTTTTTATTTTTATTTTTTGTAGATACGGGGTCTCACTATACTGCCCAGGCTGGACTGAAACTCCAGCGCTCAAGCAATCCTCCAGCTTTGGCCTCCTAACGTGTTGGGATTACAGTCATGAGCCACTACACCCAGCCTACAATCAGTGTTTTTTTGGGATCCGCATTGTTTCTTTAAATATAACCATCTTTATTTTTAAAATGGTAAAGTATAGCACAAAGAGAGAAGAGCCAACTTAACAGGTTAATTGTCATATTGATTTTTGTCTTGGATGGGTTAAGGGACTATTTGCATTAAACTTTTTAAGTGGAGTTTGTATTGCAAGTTGACATTATTTTGAGGAAGGAACATTAGGCCTGGAGTCAAAAGGCATGCCTCAGTTACTAACCAGATGTGTGACCTAGAAGAAGTCACTTGGCCTCTCTGGGCTTCAAATTCTTCCTTATATTATCATATCATTTGGACTGGATCGGTAGTATTCAAGTTATATTGTGAATGCACCAACAGGTTCCAGATGCCTACCTGCACGGCACACACCCAAACACACACATTCACAGCCCAGGTAGCTCCACACATATTTGTTTTAAAGGAATATCATGTAGTGATTTCATAAAAAAGAGGCTGTAAAATATAATGGCTACAAGTATGTGCTTTAAATCAAATTGACAGAATTTAAATGTCCATTCAACAACTCCAGCTGCGTGAGTTATTTATAAGCCTGTTTTCATATCTGCAAACTTATTGTTATTATTAACAATATGGTATTGATTATTATTTTTTCTTAACTATAGTCACAGGGATGTCTTCGCGAGTTAGAAGAGGTAATACAAACGACTGGCAACAGTGTCTGGCACACTGTATTCCTCCATTTGCAGGCTGCTGATACAGACATACCCAAGACTAGGCAATTTACAAAAGAAAGAAGTTTATTGGATGTTCAGTTCCACATGGCTGGGGAGGCCTCACAATCATGGTGGAAGGTGAAAGGCATGGTGGAGCAAGTCATGTCTTAGAAGGATGGCAGCAGGCAAAAAGAATTTGTGCAGGCGATCTCCTCTTTTTAAAACCATCAGATCTTATGAGACTCATACACCACCACAAAATTAGTTTTTCTTCTTAGGCCTCTGGGCCTCTAATGGGAGGGGCTGCCTTGAAGACTCTGACATGCCCTGGAGACACTTTCCTCATTGTCTTAGGGATTAACATTTGGCTCCTTGTTACTTATGCAAATTTCTACAGCCAGCTTGAATTTCTCCTCAGAAACTGGGATTTTCTTTTCTTTCACATTGTCAGGCTGCAAGTTTTCCAAACTTTTATGCTCTCTTTTCCTTTTCAAATGGAATGCCTTTAACAGTACCCATGTTACCTCTTGAATGCTTTGCTGCTTAGAAATTTTTTCTGTCAGATGCCCTAAATCATGTCTCTTAAGTTCAAAGCTCCACAAATCTCTAGGGCAGGGGCAAAATGCCACCAGTCTCTTTGCTAAAACATAACAAGAGTGACCTTTGCTCCAGTTCCCAACAAGTTCCTCATCTCCATCTGAGGCCACCTCAGTCTGGATTTCACTGTACATATTATCAGCATTTTGGTCAAAGACATTCAACAAGTCTCTAGGGAACTCCAAACTTTCCCACGTTTTCTTGTCTTCTTCTGAGCCCTCCAAACTGTTCCAATCTCTCCCTGTTACCCAGTTCCAAAGTTGCTTCCACATGTTTGGCTATCTTTTCAGCAGTGCCCCACTCTGCTGGTTCCAATGTAGTATATTAGTCCATTTTCACTCTGCCAACAAAGACATGTTCGAGACTGGGCAATTTACAAAATAAAGAGGTTTAACAGATTCACAGTTCCATGTGACCGGGGAGGCCTCACAATCATGGTAAAGGTAAAAGGCACAGAGGAGCAAAACATGTCTTACATGGATGGTGGCAGGCAGAGACATTGTGCAGGGAAACTCCCATTTTTAAAACCAGCAGATCTTGTGAGACTCACTCACCAGCAGAAGAACAGCACAGAAAAGACTCTTCCTATAATTCAATCACCTCCCATTGGGTTCCTCCCACAACACATGGCAACTACAGGAATTGTAATTCAAGATGAGATTTGGATGGGGACGTAGCCAAACCATATCACACACACTGTCTATTTAATATTACTATAGTTGAACAAAGGATTCTGAAACCTAAAATTGGCTTGAAAATCAATGAGCTAAATTTAAATTCCTTCTGGTCTTTTTTTTTTTTTTTAAGAGATGGAGTCTCACTCTGTGGCCCAGGCTGAAGTGCAGTGGCATGATTTTGGCTCACTGCAATCTCTGCCTGTTAGGTTCAACCAGTCCTCCTGCCCTCAGCCTCCCAAATAGCTGGGATTACAAGCATGTGCCACCATGCCTGGCTAATATTTTTCTATTTTTAGTAGAGATGGGGTTTCACCATGTTGGCCAAGCTGGTCTCGAACTCTTGGGCTCAAGTTATCCTCCCACCTCGGCCTCCAAAAGTACTAGGAATACAGACATGAGCCACTGTTCCTGGCCTAAATTTGTTCCAGCTCCAAAATTCTTTTTTTTCCTGAAAAGTAACTCTTGTAAGACAGCAGAAAGGAGCCATTTATAGATGGGCTTCTCTGATTTCCTGACTTCAAATACAGCCTGACTTCTAAGTGGTAGTTTGTTGAGAATTTTATTTATGGATATCTATTTATTAATCAATCAATCAATCACCTATCATTGAGCTTACTAAGGTAAAATTTACACATAGTAAAGTCCACTTGTTTTAGTGTACAGTTCTATGAGTTCTGACAAATGCATACAACCAAGAAACCATCATCACAATAAAGATATGATTCCATCACCCCAAAAAGTTCCAACCTGCCCCTCTGCAGTCAATTTTCTCATCCTACTCTGTCCCCTGACAACTACTGATACTTTCTGTCTCTATAGTTTTGCCTTTTCCAAAAAGCCATGTAAGTGAGTCATATAGTCTACAGACTTCTGAGTCCGGCTTCTTTCACTTCATTTCATTTCAGCATCATCCGTGTTGTTGCACAAACCAGTAATTCAGCCCTCTGTATGGCTGAGTAGAATTCCACCGTGTGACTGTACCACGGTTTACTTATTCACCAGTTGATGAATTATGAAAAAAAGCCACAAAAAACATTCCAGTGAATTTATGTTTAAATATTTAGGAATGGGATTGCTGGGTCATTTGGTGGATGTATTTTTAACTTTATTAGACATCGTCATGTTTTTTCCGAAGTAGCTGTACCATTTTGTGTGCCTATAGGAACTTTTGGAGCATTTCAGCTAGTTTATGTATTTGTGTTCTATGGCAGTTATAAAAATTGCCACAAATGTCGTGGCCTAAATTTATTATCTTAAGCTCTGGAGGTCAGAGATCCAAAATGGGTCCCACTGGGCTACAATTAAGGTTCTGGCAGTCTGCATTCCTTTCTAGAAACCTCTCAGGAGAATCTGTTTCCTTGCCTTTCTGGCTTTTTTAGGCTGCCTGCATCCCTTGACCTGTGTCTCCTTCTATCTGCAAATCCAGCAATGGCTGGTTGAGTCTTTTTTACATAGCATCACCCTGACACTCTTCTGCCTCCTTCCAAATTTAGAGGGCCCTTATGACTACATCAGATACTTGTGTACTCCAGGATAATTCCCTTCTTTTAAAGTCAGATGAGGCCGGGTGAGGTGAAACACACATGTAATCCCAGCACTTTGGGAGGCTCAGGTGAGACTCGTTCGAGACCAGCCAGCCTGGGGAACTTGGTGTAAACCCGGTCTCTCCAGGAAAAAAAAAAAAAAAAAAATTAGCTGGGTGTGGTGGCACAGGCCTGTGCCAGCTACTTGGGAGACTGACGTGGGAGGACTACTTGAGCCCAGGAAGAGAAGGTTACAGTAAGCTGCTATCATGCCACTACACTCCAGCCTGGGTAACATAGCAAGACTCTGTCTCAATCAATTAATTCAGATGGTTCAAAAATTTATTTTTCTTTGCAACTGTATTCCTCCCTTGCCATGTAATGTAAGTGCTGGGGATTAAGATATGGACATTTTTGGGGGGGCTCAAAAGTCCTGGGGATTAAGATATGGAAATTTTGGGGGGGGGGCATTATTCTGACTACCTCAGTCAAAACCTCACAAGCACATACTACTGTCAACTTAAAAGAATGAAGTCATTCTAATGGTTGTGCCTAGTAGCTCATCATGGGTTTAATTTGCATTTCTCTAATGACTAATAAGGCTTTCATTTATTTCTTTGCCATCATATATCTTCTTTGGTGAAATGTTTGTTCAAATCTGCTACCCATTTTATTTTATTACTTTTTTTGAGACAGAGTCTCAGTCTGTCACCCAGGTTGGACTGCAGTGGCATGATTTCAGCTCACTGCAACCTTTGCCTCCAGGGTTCAGGTGATTCTCCTGCCTCAGCCTCCAGAATAGCTGGAATTACAGGCATGCACCACCATGCCCAGCTAATTTTTGTACTTTAAGTAGACAGGGTTTCACCATGTTGGCTAGGCTGGTCTTAACTTCTGACCTCAAGTGATTCTCCCACCTCAGCCTCCCAAAGTGCTGGGATTACAGGTATGAGCCACCATGCCCAAACTATTTTTAAAATTAGGTTGTTCTCATACTATAGAGTTTGAGAGTTCTTTGTATAATCTGGACTATAGTCCTTTATTGGATATGTATTTTGAAAATATGTTTCCCAGTCTATAGTTTTTCATTTTCTTAATGGGATTTTTGAGAGAATATTTAAATTTTGATGAAGTCCAGTTCATCACGTTTTTCTTTTATGATTTATGCTTTTTGTGTTCTAAGAAATTTTTGCCTAACCCAAGGCTGCAGAGTGTTTCTTCTATGTTTTCTTTTGGAAATCTTATGTTTGAAGTTTTATATTTGTGTCTATGATCCATTTCATGTTAAAATTTTATAGGTACACGATATGGGTTCGGGTTCATTTTTCCTAACATAGATATCCAATTATTCTAGCAATTTCTTGAAAACAGTTCATTTAATTTTCACCTTGATCAATATTTCTTTTAAGAAAAGTCTTTAAGAAAATTTTTTCAACTGCTTTGGATTTTCATAAACTCAGAACTTTTCAGCTGTTTTTGATTTTTCATAACCTATGTGCTAATGATAATATGCCCTTGATCAGATTGAAACATTCATTCATTATTGACCAGGTTAGACACATACCGAGGTGGTCAATACATACCCTAAGATTTATGATGAATAACTGACTTCTCACTGTCATGAATAGCGCCCAAATTGTTTATGTATTTAGCTAGTAATGAAAACTCATTAGCAGAATCCTAGTTCATTCTTGTTTACACCTGCAAACAATTTCACCTTGTTTAAAGGATTGTTTCATTTGGTCTGTCTGATTTAATTTTTCCCAGTAACACTGTATTAATGCCCATCACTCAACCTCACCTAGAAGGCATAATGGGCTCTCACTCACCCTTTCCCACGTGGCTCCATTACCACTTTGCACCATTCCAGTACCTTCACTGACACAAAGGACTTGGAGTTTCTTGATGGTTTTTGAGAAATGGCTTTGAGTGACTTTGGTGAAGTTACTTAAACCAAGAATAAACAATGTAGCAGATCTTTTTGAAATCGCATACAAATATGTTTTTGATGTTTACTTTTCATGAACATTCTGTTTGAGCATCTGTTTTAAGTGGGGTGGTTGGAGGAAAAAGGACCTTCGACATCTAACTATATGGAAATCACTGGAAATAGCCTTTTCCTGTAAGGAACCAATGACGATTGCCTCAGATCCAAATATCATTGACTTATCCAGAACAGATTCTTGTTTCAAACATGAGATCACAAAGTTCTTGAATCAGATCGAAGTTGCATTTTAATAGGGATTGGTATAGCATTGATTTAGCCAATGGAGATATAACTGGCTGTTCTTTTCTTCCTGCATTATTTACAGGTTTTACTTATCCAAGTTCTTCAGAGCAGAGAAAAAGATGTGATGCATCAGAGACCTAGTGCTTTGAGATACTTTATCAATTATTTGGAAATAGGTTCAGCAATTACACCACAGATCCTGGATTCCTGATGTAAAAAGAAGCAAGCAAGTGGCCTGCAAGAACTTTTTGTAGAGACAGGGTCTTCCTATGTTACCCAGGCAGGTCTCGAACTCCTGAGCTCAAGTGATCCTCCTGCCTTGACTTCTCAAAGTGTTAGGATTACAGGCAGGAGCCATCACACCTGGCTGGTTTAATTTATAGTTTCCCAAGCCTGTTTGAGCATGAAACACTTATGTTCTCAGCATATCTATGAATAGCCTGCAAGTCAGTCTTCTTTGGGATACCACTTAGGGAAACGGTGAGCTAGAATGCTAAGAACTAGAAAGGTGCTTAGTAGTCAGCCCATTTCTATTATTTTCTCCATTCTCTGAGTGTCTCAGCATTTTCTCCTAGTCTTCTAATTTCAGTGAATTTTGTTTTTCTTTCATCTTATTATAATGTTTTCCAGTATAATACTATCAAGTTGGTCAGATACATTTTATATCCTTAAAGCAACATATGAGAATGATGCCAGGCTTCATTGTAAAAAGAAAACAATATTGACCAGTCTTAACATTATGACGATTAAATAAAACATTGTATTTGGAATTCCTTAGTAAAATGTACAATAAGATGATCATATTTAGTGCTTCAGAGTTTTTTGTTTTTTGTTTGGTGTCTAAGTGGAACCAGCTAGGCTGGCCTAGGGTAACATACTAAAAATAGGAGCTTTATCTTTGAACAAATACCACTTTTGATTTTTGCGCAACTCATGAATCTGCCCCTTCCATTCTGTGGTCCTGATGTCCTGTGTTCTATCTCTCTAGCCTGTTCTCCTGCATGGGTAATGTGGACGTTATCGCCACTTCAAAATGAAAGGAGAATTTGCATTTTTGGCCCTATGAGACAATGTGAAGAAAAGGGAAGTGTGCTTGGATGGAGCCCTCTCCCCTCCACTAATACTGGAGGCAGGAGATGCTGAAGGCTACACTTCTTTGAGAAATGGTCCCCTTGAAAGGATCTTATGGAATGTGTCATCTTAGGAACTCAGCCTCTTTGAAAGTCTGCATATTTTTGTATGATTTGGGGAAACATTATACACCCATCTACATAACTTTAAAATGTTTTAGGAGAGTGAGAGAATGTTAAAAGTATTTGTAATGGTCAATTGAATCCTCCTTATTAAAGCTTTCATTTCTAAGGGAGAAACTTTGTGTCTCAGAGAAGTGACATAAGTTATTCAAGAGTACAAAACTCATATCTTGGACAATGGCTGAGGCAGTAGGCAATTCTATGAGCTGGTCAGCACCAAAAATATTATCCTCCAATCTGGGTGCAATGTGATAAGGAAATATAGGTGAATACTTGTTGCCCAGGAAAGGGACTTAAAATCATATCACAGAATGAATCAATGAAGACAACAGTGATGTTTGATTCAAGAAAAGAGTAGCTTCATCTATGGAAGCCAGGAAGATCTAAGGGGCTAGAGACTCTAAAATAGAAATGGCAACAATGGATACCAATTAGAATCATGAGGGGCAGAGCAGAAAGCAGGATGCAGCAGAAGAGGGTTCGTCATGAGAAAATGATAAGACCTGCTGACCCCAAGCTCTCTTTCATCCTGAGGGTCTATGAGATCAGGAGAAAAACGCTGGCCTTATGTTGATAAAACTGCTGAGAACTTTCTCATTCTCTGAGGAGCAACCAGGCAGATGGGGCTAACCTCATGGTTACACAGGATCCTGTGCTTAGCAGTGTTCAGCGCTTGGTTTAATGCTCTGCCATCACTATCTAGAAATTCTTAATTGTTTTTTGCACAAGAGGATATGCCTTTTCATTTTGTGCTGGGTTCTGCAATTTATGTAGCTGGTCCTACATGCAGATTTCCATTATGAACCAGCAACATTTCAGGGTTTGGTAGTGGTGACTGTATCATGCCATCAAGCTTGAAGGTAGTACCACTGCAACAGCTAAGTAAACAGGGGCCAAAGTGAAGGTAGCAGGGGAGAGACTAAGTCTCAAGCCTCGGTCTTGAATGTTATGCAGACACCATCTTCTGTCAGGCTTCCAAGGGCTCTGACAGCTTCCTGGATTTAACCATTCAATTCTTTGTTTAGTCCAACCCTGAGTAAAGTAGCCAAATTCAGTGCTAGCTTTTGGTTGTGAATTTCTCATGGAAAAATCTTCAGTGTATCAAGTCAAGACTAACATAGAGCCTCAGTCTTCTCTGGTTGAGACGGACCAGCAGAGGAGTAAAGTCTTTGCAAAGATCAATAAAGGAAGCAAAGGCCTGGAGACCCGTAACTTTCATTCTTTAATTTGAGTGTCAAATTTGCAAAAGAGGAATAATCTCTTAGGAGTTCCCCCTTTGAACTGAATGATTTCAAGCAAGGCCTGAGAATTAGGCTCGGGAGCAATTAGCAACATAAGTCATGGTCCTCAGTGAAATCCCCTTGGTGAGGGAGCGACATTTCTCTTTCCCAGAGCACTTGGCAGCTCAGACAAAATTGCCTGCTGCTTCTGAGGCCACCTCTTCCCTGGGAGATGATACACTGATATGCCTGATAATTTCTGTTGGTGTCACAGACCCTAGGTTTATTTTTTAATTTTTATTTATTTACTTTTTGAGACGGAGTCTTGTTTTGTTGCCCAGGCTGGAGTGCAGTGGCACGATCTCAAATCACTGCAACCTTTGCCTCCCAGTTCAAACAATTCTCCTGCCTCAGCCTCCCTAGTATGTGGGATAACAGGCACCTGCCACCATGCCCGGCTAATTTTTGTGCTTTTAGTAGATACAGGGTTTCACCATGTTGGCCAGGCTGGTCTCGAACTCCTGACCTCAGGTGATCTGCCCGCCTCAGCCTCCCAAAGTGCTGGGATTATAGGCATGAGCCACCGTACCTGGCCAGACCCAGGGTTTAAAAACAAAATCGAAAAACACACAGCAACTTGCAATGGTAAGAGTAAAATTATGTGAATCTTAATCTAGTTGTTCAATAAAACATTACTAAATTAGATTCTTTGCATTTCTTTTGACAGCCTCTTCCTCTGGAGGACAATCTTACCATATTTAGAGTTCCACTGCACTATTCAAAAGGAGTCAGGTAAAACCTAAAGGCCAGGTTATGAGGTTTTCTTTTGAATAATTTTCCCCATTTAGGTGAACAAAAAATTATTTTTATGGCTCTCTGGAGAGCTTCTTACCTGGAGAAATTGTTTTGTTTTATAGCCTTAAGAAATGTTCTAAGAAATATTTTGACAGAATAACAAACAACTCAAACAATTTGCAGCCAAAGGCAGCAGCAGCTTGGTTTTAACACTGACATATTTGAGATGGTAATATAAGGGGTGCTGCAGTTAGTCCCTGCAGCAAACTAAAGATTGAATTTCCCTAGAATTATCTAAAGCATATGATTGGTTGGATGCCTGTGCCTTTAAGACCCTGTTCATGGGTGAGGCCTTGGGGAACTGCAATGCATCTAATGCAAAGCTACCCTGATTGGATCCCTACAGGAATCATTAGCATTGAGGCTGCTGTGGGAGCTGCGATATTCCCTGTGCCTGGCAACTATTTTCTGTGGAGAATTTTTATCTACATGACACAGGCAAAGCCAGGTATGCTGTATCACCCTTCCTATGTGTCCTCTTCTGCTTCTGCCTCTCTTTTTCTCATGATGCACAACAACATGAGATCAAGGAATATGCAGGGCCAGAACCCTACTGCTTTGACCTGAGTAATGGACATGAGCTGGAACAACCCTGCAGACAATCTTTTTTTATTTTGACCTCATGGTCCACCTGCCTTAGCCATCCAAAGTGCTGGGATTATAGACATGAGCCACTGCACCTGGCCTCTTTCTGTGTATTTCTAAAGGCTGTAAGTACAGACACAGCTCCAGTAATGTTCACTGTATAAATTCTTATTAAAATATCTCAGAATTTCATACTTAAGAAAAAATCCAATAATCTTTTGTACTGCAGTTACACTGTAAGAGCACTGTGGCATACTGCACTTCCTTTTTGCAATGAACGCAGGAAGCTAAGAGGTTGTTATGTGCTCTATCTCAGCAAAATTCATTAATCTCAGTTTTGGGAACAGCTTTGTTCTCCCCAGCCATCTTTATTACATTGATTTCCTTTTCCTTTTTCTTTCTTTTTTTTTTTTTTTTTGAGAAGTCTAGCTCTGTTGCCAGGCTGGAGTACAGTGGCATAAACTCAGCTCACTGCAACCTCCTCCTCCCTGGTTCAAGCAACTCTCCTGTCTCAGCCTCCCAAGTAGCTGGGATTATAGGCATGCGCCGCCATGCCCAGCTAATTTTTGTATTTTAGTAGAGATGGGTTTCACCATGTTGGCCAGGATGGTCTCAATCTCCTGACTTGTGATCCACACACCTCAGCCTCCCACAGTGCTGGGATTACAGGCATGAGCCACCGTGCCCAGCCTTCTTTTTTTTTGTAAATAATTCTATCGTATCTGTAGCTTTTAGTATAAGCAGCTGGAAATAAATACATAGAACCCATTGACTCTACTTGTAGAATATTTAGCCTGATCTGTCTTTGTTCCTGGTAATCTTTAGAGCAATAGTTTTCATATTGGGGGATATTCTTTTTAAGGGTACCCTAGCTACTGCCTTCCTCCTTGATTGAGAAGGGCTACATATGTGTGGTTCAGAAAAGACACCTTGATGATACTTGTATAATCCTTGAATCTATTCCACCCAAGCTGAAAGCTAAAGGGAAAGAGCAATACAGTTCACCCTTGAACAATGTGGGGATTAGGGGCACCAACCCCCACCCATACATTCAAAAATCTGCATATAACTTTTGACTTCTTCCAAACTTAACTACTAATATAGCCCACTGTTGACTGCAAGTGTTCAGCACTTGGTCAATGCTTTGCCGTAACCATCTAGAAATGCTGAATCATTTTTTGCACAGGAGAATATGCATTTTCATTTCAGGCTGGGTTCTGCAATTTATGTAGCTGGTCCTACATGCAGATTTCCATTATGAACCAACACCATTTCTGGGTTTGGTAATGGTGACTGTATCATGCCTATGATTCCATCAAGCTTGAAGGTACTACCATGGCAACAGCTAAATAAGCAGGGGCCAAAGCACAGATAGGAGGGGAGAGACTAGGTCCCAACTTCAGTCTTACCAATTACAAAAGCCTTACTAGTAACAAAAACAGAATTAGAAGACTTGTTAATAACAAAACAGTCCAGTCCATTATCACGTCTTCTGTATATGATATGCAGTGTGTACTGTATTCTTGCAATAAAGTAAGCTAAAGAAAATGTTATTAAGAAAATCATAAGAAAGAGAAAATATGTTTACTATTCATTAAGTGGACGCAGATCATCAAAAAGGTTTTTTCATCCTCGTTGTCTTTGGAAAAGGAAGGGTTGGTCTTGCTGTCTCAGGGGTTACAGAGGTGGAAGAGGTAGTGGAGGTAGAAGGGGAGGCAGGCACACTTGGTGTAAGTTTTATTTTTAAAAATTACTCATAAATGGACCCAGGCAATTCAAAGCTATCTTATTTAAGGATCAACTGTATTTTTAAACTTTAGTGTATATGGTACATTCTGATTCAAAAGGTCTCACTTAGGGCCTAGAAATGTACAACTGAAATTTTTAAGAGAAATATTCACACAGCAGATTAGAAACAGTGTTATGAAGACTCTAGGGAGCAGTGACTATACAAGGTTATAAAAAAGTGATATGGGGTGGAGATTAACCTCATTCTATGTTAACATCAAATGTTGATTTCAGAATCAAAACGGCTTCATTGCCATAGAATATTCCCTGCCTTAGTGGAACTGAAATGCAGGTGAACTACAATCTAGTCCCTGTTTTGCCTGATACCTTGGTGACCTTGAGAAATCCTCTTAAGAACTATACCTGTGGATCTCCTCATCTGTAAAACAAAACAGTGGGCATATGATCAAAATGACTCTTCCCATCCAGACAATGCAACGATTCTTCACCACTATCCAGGGAGATGGTACATTTAGAAACAAGAGGAATTTTAGTGCCTCCAGCTAAACGATGAGCTGTGAGAATGACAGGAAAAAGCCTTTTCTGTACAAAGTCAATATGGCTTGGTTTTCTGCCAGGGAAGCACACTTCCACTTTGTTCCCCAGCACTAGAGATATGAAAAGAGAATTCATGAGTTGTGTAAATGGCTGTTTCATCAACAGGAGTTGGAAGCCAAATGTGATTGTTAAATATTCACAATTGATAAATGTGTAAACTTGATTTAGCTCAGAATAAGGAAGCTGGACTGGAGGAGATCCCTGGAAGGCTCTGAGCAGCCGAGGCAGGGCAGATGCTGAAGATGATCAAGCTCCATCTCTTCTCATCTAGATCCTTTCCACCCAGGGATAACAGTTCCTCCAACACTGAACAAATTATTTTGCAGCGATGACCACTTGCAATTAATGAGTTCATAATCCCATGTCTCTCTTGGAAACAGTACGGCCAAGGCTAATCATCCTCAATATAAAAAGCAATTTTTTATTAACATGAACTCTTTTTTGCTACTGCCATATCTTTCAGTACAGTACTACATTTTAAACAGAGAAGATGTAATTAAATTAGAATGTGTGGTGAAAAGCAGTGGAGGCTGATAATAATTGCTTTTCAGAGACTGCTGTAATTGGCGCTCCAAGGATTTTATTTCAAAGCATCACAGTCAATTTAGAAGGTTTGTTTTATCTGGACTTCAGCTGCTTTGATGAAGACACTACGTCTTCATGTGTCTAGGTTTTCTTAAATTTAACTAAACTGTTTTTTAATGATTATGTTAATAATTGTAGTGCCATGATTCTGTTTTATGGACATTGGTTTACAGAAGGGGAATTTGAATTCCCCTTCTGCCTATTAGTTAAAGTTGTAACCACAAAACGTACACAATCTGTTCTTGTTAAGCATTTGATAAGCCCTTGAAATTCCACGACCAATAAAAATACCTCTATCATTTGACATTTCCCGTGCAGCGTTTAATACATTAAATCAAAGCAGGAGAGGAAGTTTCTTAATGAACATTCTAACATCCTACTTGTTTTTGCTCATGCTGCTGTTGTTGTTTTTAACCTGGATTGCCTTCTCCTTTTTTGCTCTTGTCCAATGGGTAATAGCCTACTTATTCTTTAAGTCATAGTGCAAATGCCACCTCTTCCATGAAGTCTTCCTTGATTACCACAAAAGGAGTTTGCTATTCCAAATTCCAGATATCAGAGCTTAACCTTTCTTATTTATAGTATGATGATCCCAGGGCTATGGTCATGATAAAATGAGTGAATGCTTCTGGAAGCTGAAAGGGTATTGCTATCACGGCTAGGAGTTTTTTTAAAACTCACTTGTTGGCATGCTACAAGTCGGAAGAAATGGGATACAACATAGAAGTTGGCTAAGGTTTAGAGTCATCAGGACAAAACTTTTACCTGAGTGAGAAGTACCAATTAATTATCTGCAGGATGATATTTCATGTCTGAAAGAAAAAAGCATGGAGGTGTTGAGGTGGAGTACTATATGGCTATGTGACCTTGGGAAAGTTCCTTTACTCTTCTGGGATTCAGTGATCTTTTGTGCAAAACAAATTTATCAAACTAAATTATCATTAAGATTACTTTTGCCTCCAGTATTCTGGAGTGTAATTACACATGGTACAAACCTTTAAATTGTGCCCAAGGTATTTACAGCATTAAAACTAATTAATAACGTGCCTAATCATGCCTATAGAGATCGGATTTCTCCTGTGTAATTGCTGTTCCTGGCTTCATAAAGATAGAGCAGAGAAAATTTTCATTATCTTACTGTTCTATGCAAAGTTGATTTGTTATCTGAAATATGCTTGGATAATTAATAACTGGAAGTAGAACTCTCCATCCCATTGTTATAGTATCATCTTGACAAAATACCAAGTCTCTTTTGTAGGGAATATACTGAATTCTGTAATGTTTGCTGGTTCTGTGGAGGATAGAAAAAAATCTCAATGATAGATCAAATAATGGCTAACATTTATTATATTCTTCATTATTTGTAGTAGCAGTACAAGCAGAAAGGTCAGAGGTGTCTGAATCAGAGCAACTCCATCTTGAATAGGGGCTGGGTAACCTGAGGCTGAGACCTACTGGGCTGCGTTCTCAGGAAATTAGGCACTCTAATTCACAGGATAGGAGGTTGGCAAAAGATACAGTTTGTAAAGACCTTGCTGATAAAACAGCTTGCAGTAAGAATCCAGCCAAAACCCACAGAAACCAAGATGGTGAGAAGAGTGACCTCTGGACATCCTCACTGCTCATTATACACTAATCATAATGCATCAGCATGCTAAAAGACACTCCCACCGGCACCATGACAGTTTACAAATGCCATGGGAACATTATCCTATATGGTCTAAAAGGGAGAGGAACCCTCAGTTCTGGGAATTGGCCATGCCCTTCCTGTAAAACTCGTGAATAATCCACCCTTTTTTTTTTTTTAACACATAAGCAATGAATAACTATAAGTGTCTTAGGCGAGCATCTCAAGCCACTGCTCTGCTTATGGAATAGCTATTCTTTTATTTCTTTACTTTCGTAATAAACTTGCTTTCACTTTACTCTATGGATTTGCTTCAAATTCTTTCTTGTGCGAGATCCAAGAAACCCTCTCTTGGGGTCTGAATCGAACCCCCTGACTATTAACAGCAATAGCGCTAATGCTTGTTGAACATTTACCACGTGCCAGGCACTGTTCTGAGTTGTGAGGTAGGTGCTCTCATTATCCTTTTTGAGCTCAGAGAGGTCAAGTGATTGACTGGAATGATACAGCTGATGTGTGGAAGAAATGGGGATTCAAATGCAGTTAGAGCTGACTCCCAAGTCCTGGCTCTCAGATGGAAGTTGAAAAATGACAGGAATGCTGTGTCATTAATGAGAATTAGCACCCCATTTGCAGAAGACTAGCACTGTAAGATAGTAAGAGCAAGGCTGATAATCAGCTGCTATGTGCATGTATGGCTCTACTGTTACTCAAAATATATAAACAACTGTTTGGAAACTGCTCCTGCTCTGATTCTGAGTGTCCACCCCATGGCCTCAAGCTACTGTGACCTCTTTTATGGGACCCACTTCCATCTTGTACTCTCTCAGTATCTCTTCATAACCTAGCAACAAAAGGTTGTGATATCTACCATAGTCGCGGAGTCCAGGATCTTGCCCTAGGGTTAAGACTGGCATCCAGTGTGACCTTTGTTACCCCTGTCACAATGACTGTGAATTTTTAAAAATACTGCTCTTGGTAAACAGGGCTGTGTATCAATATGCTGATAACATTTGGGGCAAAGGGTCTGTGCTTTTTCTTCTATGGGTAGGTGGGGGTGGTTGGGATGGAAGACTTCCTGAAACATTGACTTGCCTAGGACAATATTCAGAACAATAAATTTCTGACATTTCAGTAGCACCACTCTAAACACCATTCTCTAAATAAAAGCAACCAAGAGCTCTTTGGTGAATTGGTCGATCCCAGGGCTGGGATTGGGAAAATACAGAATGAGCCCAGAGCATATAAGAATGCCAAATAGTAAGGAAATGCTTAAAAAGTCAGCACAAGATGAAAGATAGGGGCATGCTGAAAAGACACAAGAAATATATGGAAGAGCCCCGACTGGCTAAAGTTAGAACAGCTTGACCTACAAAACTAGTAATGATAGTATTAGCTTACAGCCTAAAGAATAAAATAAAAACATTCATCAGTGCATTCTGATATAAATAATGAACTCAACAAATAAATGGGGGAGGAGTGACAGCTCTTCTATATAGATAAATTCCAATTAATACATGTAAAAGGAATGGAAGAAATAGAAAATCATCATTACAACACACACTAATAATTACTGCCAACAAGCTTTTCTGATGGATGCTAAAATTGGTAGGTAAAAGTTTAAACAGAAACATAGTATTTTCAAAGTTCAAAGGATATTTCCCAAATATTTGTTAATGACAAGGGGAAAACAGTAACTTTACAGGGGAGAACATGGCAGACACCATGTTAGAGAAGTGGCGGAGGTTAATATCACCAGTAATACCTGCAGATATCATGTACCCTGTGATTTGACAAATGGGAAGCCACATCACCTCCACGGTATCCACTCCAATAATGCATTTCCTCAATATAGCAATGAGAAAACACCAGAGAAACATAAATGAGGGACTTTCTTCAAAATAACTGAGCAGTACTCTTTAAAATGCCAAGGTCACGAAAACAAGGAGAGAAGAAATTGTCATAGATGGGAGGAGCCTAGGAGACAGGATAACCAAATGCAAATTGAGATCCTAGATTGAATTCTGGAACAGAAAAAGGACATTAGTGGAAAACTAATGACACTGGAATAATTCTTCAGTTTAGTTAACAAAAGGAGTGTAGAAGGTTAATTTCTCAGGTTTGATAATTGTTCTATGGTTATGTAAGGGGTACTTAATATAAAGGGATACAGAGTGAAGGGTAAGGGGAACTCTACTTTTTTTTGTAACTTTTCTCTAAGTCTAAAATTATCTTAAAATAAGGGTTTTTTTTTAATTTTTAATTTTTTATAGAGATAGGGTCTCAGATTCCATCAAAATCCAGGCTGGTCTCAAACTTTTCAGCTCAAGCAATCCTCCTGCCTCCACCTCCCAAAGTGCTGGGATTACAGACATGAGCCACCATGCCCGGCCAAAGTAAAGAGTTTTTAAAAAGGAATTTAAGAATCAAAACCCAGGAGAGTTTTCTACATTGTGGCCTCTGAAGAAAGCATTTTCCCTCTTTCATGAAACATATAGAATTAAGGTTGGGCATGGTGGCGCATGCCTGTAACCCCAGCACTTGGGAGGCTGAGGCATGTGGATCATCTGAACTCAAGGAATTTGAGACCAGTTTGGGCACCACGGTGAAACCCTTGTCTCTATAAAAAAAAAAAAACAAACACAAAAATTAGACAGGCATGGTGGCATATACCTGTAGTCCTAGCTACTTGGTAGGGACACTGAGCTGGAAGGATTGCTTGAGCCTTGGAGGTGGAGGTTACAGTGAGCCAAAATGGCACCACTGCACTCCAGCCTGGGCAACAGAGTGAGAATCTGTCTCGAAAAAATAAAAAAGAAAAGAAAAGAAAAGGAAAGAAAATACAACATATGGAATTATATGGAATTTATATTTATCACAATAAGCACAATGTTTGAGGAAAAAATTTAAACTGTTGACCATCAATTGCAATTCTTGCTTTCTTAAAAAATATTCATTCAACAATTCTTTATGGATCTCCTTCTGTGAGCTAAGAACTGTGCTACTGTGAATACCTTTTCTTTGACTTTGTATAACCTTAATTTCAAAACCTTTCTGTCATATGAAGTGGAATGAAGTTTCCAAACATACATTAATTTCTCTCAAGAAATTGTTGCGGGTCAGGTTGTGCCACAACAATGCCCAAGTTGGCTGTTGGTGGCTTTATTTGTTTCCTTGAGTTACTTTGGGTGCAGTTGATTATGGTGGGGTTTGGGAAGTTTTTGCTGTATTTCACTCCAAAAAAAAAAAAAAAACCCACAAAAAACAAAAAGCAAAAAAACTGCACTTGTGAGTTCCCATTGTGAATAAATGAGAACACACTGTCGTGCCACTGTTTGGGAGCCATCAGGCTTAGCTGGTCTGTTGCCCCCCAGGAGTAAGGAAACAGGAACAAAGTCTTGACAAGGTGCTATCTAAGTGCCTCTCCCATGGCCCACTGTGAATTCTACTGTCACTTTAATGTGATGCAACTTAATTCATGGCTGCTGGGCTGTAGCTTCAATTATGTATGTAACATGAAATGGGAAAAACAATCTAAGCTGGTAGTTTTGCTGATGGATAATATTTCAAATGCACAAACTGATGAAAGGATTACATAGCATCTTGCAGGGAGTAATGGGAACAAAATTGTGGGGCATTACAGTGGCTGAAATTTAGTCAGTTCACATGACATAGTTTCAACTTCTCTATCAGTTTCTTTATAGGCTTCAGCTTAAGTGTTTACCTATCTTGAACTTTGGTCTACTAATTAGAAATATAAAGACCCACTTAATCCACTTATATAGATGTGGTGATGGTGAGTGGAAGGAATAGAAGCCAAGAGAACAGGAAAGGAATGTTTGAATCTGAGGTCTTACAGAATATAAGAATAATTGTGGAAGTAATAATTGTGATAATAATGAAGATTTATAGAAAAAGCAGCTAGAATTTCTACACATCCTCCCACATCCATATACTTAGATAGATATACTGAAGGTGATTAGGTTATATATGAGGAGGAAAAGAATGGAAAAATAAGAGATATCTGCTTTATAGGAATTAGCATAGATAAGATGATCATGTATAGCCCAAATACACCTGCGGGCGTCATGTGGTCCAGGGTCTATGCAAAGTCACATTCTAAGAAGCACACTTTCAGCATGGGGAGGTGCTGAAAAGAAATCCCCATCCTTACTTCTGCCTCCTGAAAACATTAAAGGAACTCCATTGACATTGTTTAGCAACACTTACCCCAAGTTCCTTTCTACATTTCCCTGAATACCAAATCATCAAACTCTTAAGTCGGAGCTTAATGGGTTTTTCTTCTACTACTTTTATTCCTTTTCTTTCTAGTTCTTTTTTTTTTCTTTTTTTTTGAGATTGAGTCTCACTCTATAGTCTAGGCTGGAGTGCAGTAGCATGATCTCGGCTCACTGCAACCTCCACCTCGGGTTCTAGTGATTCTTCTGCCTCAGCCTCCCGAGTAGCTGTGACTACAGGTGCTTGCTGCCATACTGCCTAATTTTCATATTTTTAGTAGAGATGAGGTTTCACCATGTTGGCCAGGCTGCTCTTGAACTCTCGACCTCAAATGATCCACCCACCGCAGCCTCCAAAAGTGCTGGGATTATAGGTGTGAGTTACAGCACCTGGCCTCCAGTTCTTTATTAGGCAAATTCATTCTACTTATCTCACATTTGCCTCTTGGATCTGCTTCTTGCTTGCAATTCTGTTTCATAAAAGATCAGGAAACAGTTATTGGGACTTGCTTTCAATGGGTGGATTATGATGGGGAGCTGAGGGGGTGGGTTTTAGAAACAAACTCTGTAAGGAAGCACCCCATGGAAGTTCTTGGCTTGCTCCAGTCTCAAGCTGCAAGTCAGTAGAATTGCTCTGGTTTGTAAAGAGGTTCCTCTTCCCCTTCCAACAGGCTCTGTCATCATGCCCTTGGCTGTAGAAGGAGCTTTTCTCAGACTTAAGAATGGAGAAACTGGAGCATGGAGCCTGGTTCTAATTGTTACCCAGGGGCAATTCAGATGCAGTGGGCCCTGGGGAGCACCGCCCCTGGTCTCTCAAAGCAGCTGCCTCCTCAGCCAGCTCTTTCCCACAAAAGTTTCATAAAAGCTCTTTATTACATAATTATACTTCTGTGTCTTGTAGTTATGTGAGGTAACTACTTGCAATTAGCATGTTTAATTAGCAAATTAAGTGTTATAATCACAATACAGAGCAAAATTTGTCATGAAATTGGAGTTCATAAACAAATAGCTTTTTTCTTTAAGGAGGGAGAAAAAGCCTTACAAAATCAATGTAAACCTTCAGTTTTGGTGGATAGTGAGATTTAATTTATGTCAAGTGCTAAAAGGGGAGCTTTCCATCTGTCTCCCAGATGGAGCCTGCTTTCCCCCTTTAGCTGGGAATTAGTCACTGTGGTGTGTAACTGTCCTCTTTGTTACTCCTGGGCTGTGTGGAGCTGATCTGCTGGAGACATGTGTTATAGCATGTTGGTGTTCAACTGGTCCAGTTCATTCTGTGCAAGAGATGCTCAGCGTGCCCTACTATGTGATAGACACTTTGAGGTGACGGAGATGAGCTAAGCAGCTTAATGTGCGAAACAACTTCTAAATATATTGGAAACTAATAGAGGAATGTGGAGAATGCTGTGGGAGTGCAGAGGACGGAGTAATTAATCAGTGGGCAATCGAGGTAGCCACTTTGATGTGGCATTTCCCAGGGATAAAAAGTATATGCAAACCACCGAACCAAACCAAGGTGTAAATAATTCGTTCAGATCCTACTTTGTATACCTACACCACACTTCTTAATGTGGAGTTCAAAGATATTCCCTACCGCTTTTGTAATTGGGCTTGACTGTCTTCTGGGCCTTGCTTCATTCTCTTTGAGGATCGTTGATGAGTTTATCAATTTTGTGACCATGTAAGATATGAAATTGTAGGTAAAATTTTATGGATTTCTATTGTTTTATCGAAAAGATATGTGAATTTATCTAGGCTGATGTGGCACATTTCCAGCAATGTGTGTGACCCACAAAATATTAACACTACTGATCCATATAGCTGGCCCTTGAACAACATGGAGGTTAGGCATGCTAACCCTCAATGCAGTCTAAAATCCACACATAACTTTTGACTCCTGTAGAACGGAATTACTAATAGCTTACTTTTGACTGGAAGCCTTACTGATAACATAGACAGTAGATTAACACATATTTTGTATGTTATATGCATCACGTACTGTATTCTTATAATAGAATAAGCCAAAGAAAAGAAAATGTTATTAAGAAAGCATAAGGAAAAGAATATATATTTGCTACTCAATAAATGGAATTAGATTATGAGGAAGGTCATCATCCTTATTGTCTTCACAATGAGTGGGATGAGAAGGAAGAAGAGGTGTAAGTCTTGCTGTCTCAGAGGTGGGAGAGGCAGAAAAAAACCTATGTATAATTAGGCTTGCAGAGATCAAACCTGTGTTGTTCAAGGGCCAACTGTATTGACAAATAATAATTTTATTAATGTCATAAATATAGTCTAGAAGACAGAGATAGGAACACAGCTCCTACCTTAACATTACCAGGGAAGACAAAAAAACATAAAGATGGCAGAGATGGCCAGTTGGCCAAAGTATGCACTCTCTTTTTATACAGTAGCACTGTAGTTAGGAAGCAGGCAGGGATATTTTTCAATCCCCTCCACCTTGCATCTAAGTGTAGCCACATGCCTAAATCTTGCTAAGGGAACCTGAATGATACAATGTATGCCACTTTCAAGCTGACCAGCATATAAAATATGTCTTATCTCTTCACCCTTTTTATCTGATTCTGCAAGACCTTGGAAGACGGCAGTCACAAAATGCAAGGAGTCTGAGTTTATCAATGTCCAAGTGGAAGGCTGCCTCTTGAACATCTATACTGTTCAGGTTAAATGGACTGTTGTTTAAATAACAAGAAATGTATACTGTAGTAATCATGAACGTTTTCGTGTTTCTATGTCATAGAAACTAAGGTTTACTTACCTTATGCAAAAGGAAAGTTCGACAGAATGTGTTGTTACGATGATGCTAAATGCCATGGGGCAAGAGAAGAGGAAGACGGAGAAAATGAAGGAAAGCATCTGTAGTGGGAGAAAGTGTAAGCAATGTTTCCATGATGAGTAGATACCAAAGTCAAGGGCCCACAGTAAGTCATACAGGGGTGGCAGAAAGTGGGAGACAGAAGGTGAACATTTGGAGCAGAGAGAGCAACACAAGCAAACTCCTGGAAGTGAGAGTGAGTGGAGTGGCTCAATACGGCTGGAGTAGATAATGGAAAAGGGATGGAGGTTAGAGAAATACACAAGGTATTCTTAGATCTTGAAGGAGTTTAGATTTGACTCAAAGGACAAGAGTAATGAGCTATAAAGAAAAATGACATAGTTGGATTTGGCCTTTTGAAAGACAACTCTAGTTGTTGTATGAAGGATGAAGGAGACGAGACCAGACTAGGCAGGGTGCCTAATGCAAAGGATATATTTTAATCCTGGTGATTAAAGGCAGCAGCACAAACTGAGGAAGAAGAGGTAATGGAAACAGAGAGAAGAAGCAGGATTTGATGACTAGATAAGACAGAAAAGGGATACATAGTCATCCCTTGGTATCCAAGAGGGATTGGTTCCAAGGCCTTCCCTCCTGACCCTTCACCCCACCAATGCTCAGTTCCCCGATAAAAATAGCATAGCATTTACATATAACCTACACACATCCTCCCATATAATTTAAATCATCTCTAGATTACGTATAACAGTAATACAACGCCTACACATCAGTTCATTTGTATGGATTCAACATAGTACTTGGCAGGTGGCAAGTTCAAGTTTATTTGGAAATTTTTTGGTTCCAAATATTTTTAATCTGTATTTGGTTGAATTTGTGGATGTGGAACCCCCAGATTCAGAGGGCCAACTATGTATAACTAGAGCCAGAGATAAATACCAGCATAGGAAAAGGCAAAGGGCTCAGAATATGTAATGATGGTACCAATCTTGGTTTTGCTGCTAGGTTGGTTCATGGGTTTTATCCCAGTAGGTTTAATTTACCTATAAAATAGGCATACAATTTAGTTTGCAGGGTTTTTGTTGGTATAAAATAAGATCCAGCATATGGAAGTATTATATAACTCAGCAATGGCTTATAAAGGAAACTTTCTTGCCCACAGATAAAGTCTATAAAACCCTTGTCCAAATCTCTCATGCCTTGGAATCTGAGCATTGGAGTATCTTTAAGTCTCTTTAAAGGTGGAGTTTTAGGGGTTCTACATGGAGAAGAATCACTTTCTACTCCAGTGGATCAACCTCATAGGTATTGTGAGGGTGCCATCGCCTGCAGTGAGCCAACTACTTCCCTTAAAATGAGTTGTAGAGGCCTCAGAGCGGCTCAGCTTTCCTTAGCACTACTGCATTTGGAAACATCATATGTCTGGACATCTTTAGGGGTCATCATTCCTCCTGGTATAGTCCCTGAAGCCCTGCATTTGCAGCTTCCTGAAACTACTCAGGTCATCTCAGTCTTTTGGCTACTAAGGGTAGTAATAAGTTCTCTGCAATGGAGATCATTTTTCTTAAGTTTCTCCATTTCTTGCAAAAAATACTGGCCTGTAGATAGTTGGACAGTTCAGAATGGCTCCTCCTTTGCCAAATTAAGTCATAGATAGCTTCTTTGTGAGCACAGGATAGAAACACGAGACTCTTAAAGACTGCTTGCCATGCAGTTCTGTCACATAACACATCAAGAGTGGGGTAGTTTTCCTCGATTCCTGATACCAGCTGGGTTCACTGTACTGTATTTTACATTTAGTGATAAGGACACTGAGTTTATTTCTAAAAAACAGACTACCTCTGCATAACTTGTAAGATTTAAATATTTAGTTCTGTCGGACGCCATAAACACTGGCCGTTTTCCTACACATCTGGACCTTGGAGATAATTCAAATATGTATCTCTTCAATCAGATTGACAGCTTTTTTTGGACTAAATAAACCTAATTTAAACAATTTTTCTTAAATGCACTTTCCAAGGCTTGTCTAGACAACTTGGCAGGTGGCAAGTCATTGGAGTTCATGGCAGAATGAATCTTTGATTGAAATACCTGGGTCAAAGACAAAAAGAAGAGGGGAGTTCATACAACACAGCATCTGGTATTATAAACTCCTTGCATAAAAAACAATTTGCAACATGTATAGATGTATCATTAGTGCTTTTGGAACAATAAGCCTTTCATTTGATTGCACCATTTTAAATGTTTGATGGAGTGTATTGTGCCACCTAATTTAGTTTTTTTGAATGGCAGCATGGATGATATTCCCCATTTGCATTTGCAGTTCATCAAGTGCCTGCCATTCTCCTGTAATGAGAAATGATTCCAGAAGGAAAAGATAAGACATGGAGTGAAAGGTAGTAGACTGCCAAAAAGCAATGCAGCCATATGCAAGATGGTAGGCCCCAGGCACACGACACTGAGTACAGGCTGCGCAGCTCTCTTGGAGGGAGGTTCTGCCTGGCTTTCCCCCAAAATCCAGCTGTAAAGCATCTATTAATATATACAAGGGGCAATGGAATGGGCTGTGGATTTTCTGCCCAGCAAGTACTCCCATCTCCTTTCTGGTAACACCACCTCCCTTCCCTTGAGAAACTTCTCCACTGGTACATGTGGTCTCTGTGGGACAGTCAATGGTAACACCCTCTCCCTCCTCCAGACACATCTGGAGTGGGTACATAAACCAGGCTGGAACAGTCTGAGTATACTTTTCTCTCTCACCACAATGATTGGCTCAGGAGCAGGCATGTGATCAAAGTCAGGCCAATCAGATTCTGTCCCCAGACTTTACCAAACTAGTTGCAGAGACAGCTTGCTCTTGTTTTTGACTGACAAGATGTAAACATATAGGCCTATCAGCACCCATCTTTCTGACACGTGGAAAGGGCCTCCCTGAGGCAGGACGGGACAAGATGAGTGTATAAAAAAAGCAGCACCTAGCCAGATATAGAGAATGTCCTAGAGCACTCATACTCCAAGTCTCTGCATCCAGGAAAGAAATCCACCCTTGGACTCCCCAGGTATATAAGCTCATACATTCTATTTCTTCCATCTTTCTATGCAGCTGCTTTAACTTGGGTTTCTGTCAGTTTCAATACAAGTTCTGATGAATACAATTATAAAAAATGCAATTACAATGAAGGAACCAACTAAAATTATCCATAACTCATTCTACCATGACCCATGTCTAGGAATTACTCATGCGAGATTTTTGCATCTAACGTATGCAACATGATTACTTATAGCATTGATTTTTTAATGAGACTGATAAAAATCATATTAAAGTCAGCAAAGAGGTTATTTTTTTCCTCATGTGTAGAAGGAAATTGTGTTTAAATGTTGGAGGGAGAATGCCACCATCCATTGCCGTAACAGGTACAGTTGTATATAGCAATATACTCTTAGACACAGGCAGACAGTTGTCTCTAAAAGTGAGGGTCATTATGGAGAAAAATTATCCCTTTCTCAACACTTGTATACTGCTCCCCATTCAAAGTCTCCGTTTCCTATCATTTCTGTTTTTTTTTTTTTAAATAATAGCTTTACTGAAATATATTTCACATACTGTATAATATGCCTATTTAAAGTGTACATGTGATTCAATGATGTTTAATATATAATATTACAGTATTGTGGAAGGGTTAACACAATCAGTTTTTAGAGTATTTTCACCACCCCAAAAAGAAACTCTGTGCCCTTTGGCAATCCCTCTCCAGGAAACCCTTCCTTCAGCCCCTGGCAACCACTAATCTGCCTTTTGTCTCTATGAATTTCCTTATTCTGAAATTTCATATAAATGGGATACTGAAAGGAGAATAAAAACCTTGGGACCCCAAACTGATTATGCTAAAGGGGAAAGTCAAGCTTGAGAGCTCAATCACATAAAACTGCCTTCTGTTTTTTTCGTAAAAAGATAGCTACAAAGATAAAAGGCTGTATACCTCCCTCACAATTTGCACACAAGAAAAATCCTTGTGGGCCCCAAGATCTTTACACAAAAACAGTTCTGTTGAATTTCACCCTGACAATGGAAATTATCACCTTATCCTCACAGGTTTGGGACAAAGGACTGAATTAGATGTCATTCCTCATCTGAGACAAATGTATATCTGACTGATTCCTCTACTCTCTGTTTATCTTATGTAAAAATGCAGATTCACTGAGCATGAGACAAACACATAACTATTTCTCTACCTCCTTTCAAAGTAAAATGTGGGCTCACTGAATGCCGATCCATCAAAGACTCAAAAGAATGCAACTGCTTGCCCCTTTTATCTTCCCCCCTCTTTTCCCCTTGTTTTCCTACTGCCAGCTCTTTCCCCTTTAAATATTTGAAGTCCTTAATCTCTCTTTGGAAAAAGCAGGGATCACAGATTTTCCTGTGGTTTCATGTTCCTTTTTCCCCACGGCATCCTTAACCTTGGCAAAATAAATGTCTAAATTGATTGAGGCCTGTCTCAGATACTTTTTGGTTTAGAGAATCATGCAATATATGCTTTTTTGTGACTTGCCTCTTTGGCCTGATGTCATATTTTCAAGGTTCACCTATTTAGTTTCAGTAGCCATTCTTTTTTACAGCAGAATAATATTCTATTCTATGAGCATGTCACATTTTGTTTATCAATTCATTCACTAATAGACTTTTGGGTTGTTTCTACCTTTCGGCTATTTTGAATAACACTATTAGGAATGTTCATGTATAATGTTGGTGTAGACATATGTTTTCATTACCCTTGGGTATATACCTAGGAATGGAAATGCTAGGTCATATAATAACTCCATTTTTAACTTTCTGAGAAAATGCCATCCTGTTTTCCAAAGCTGCGTCATTTTTTATTCCCACCTGAGCTGTATGAAGCTTCCACGTTTTCTCCATTCTTGCCACTACTTATGTCATTTTGATTATTGTTCTTCTAGTAGGTATGAAATAATATCTCATTGTGATTTTGATGTGCATTTCCTTGATGGTTAATGAGGTTGACTTCTTTTCATGTGCTTTGTGGCCATTTACATATTTTCTTTGGAGAAATGTCTATTCACATCATTTGCTCATTTTAAAATTGAGTCTGATCACTTTGGTAGCAGTAGCAAGAGTACATTACTGAAAAGACTTTTTCGCTCTTCTTCACAATCCCCCCTCCTAAGAATATAAGTAAAGATCCCTGTTGGTAGCTGACTGGGCATTAAGGAAGAGGGGTGCATCTAGGTTCATTCTCAGGTAACTGGATGGGTAGTGGTGCTATCTTTAGAGATGGGGAATAATGTGTAAGGTAGAATTTAGAGCTATGGGTTCTAATCCTGGTGCTGCCACACCTAGCTATGTAGCTTTGGAAAAATTAATCATTTTTTGCCTCCATTTAATTATCTGTAAATTAAAACTAGTAATAGTGCCTACCTCATAGAATTAATGTAAAAAGTAAATGATATCACACACACAAAACACTTAGAACTGTGGGTGTTTATCATTATTCACTTTCTACTTCTTCCTCTCCATCATCTTCTTTGATATCATCATCATCATCATCATAATTGAGAATTCAGGAGGAAGAGGAATTTAAGAAAAGGTAGGTGGTCTGTTGATACACTCCATTTTGGCCATGCTCATTGGAGTACTTGTGGACCTCCAGTTAGAGCCATCTAGTAGTTAAGTGGATGAGGAACTAGTTACCAAAGCTGGTGGTTACAAAGTAGGAAGACTCTAGTGATGGTGCTATATAGGAAGTTAAGGAAGGAGAAGGTTTAATAAACTGGTTGGTCTATAATACCAAATACTCTATAAAGTTTAAATAATACAGGGAACTAGGGAGCCTACTGAATTGAGTAATAAGGAGCTCATTGGTAGCATTTCATGGAACATTTTCACAAAAGGGGATCTCTTTCACTTAGCCAAAGACTACATTGAAGTTGGAGGCCATGGCTTGGCTCATAATCATGTGATTTTCTCTGGCAGGGAAGAAAGTAATTGGGTAGTGTTAACAATTCAAGGACCTGAGTCCTGCATGGGTAGCTCTTTCTCTTCAGGCTGTCAATACAAGAAGCTTATGTCCAAGGAATCATTGGCAGAATGAGAAATAAGGTCAGGGCTTGGTAGACATATGGCAAATACTCAGTTCCAATGGGGGGCTATTTTGGTAAAATTAAATTGGGGCATAGCCTGGTCCTTGGACTTAAGCTTCTTACCTTTGTCATATGGAAGCAAGAAGTTATGTAAGTGATGGGAAGAGTGCCTTCACAGAGCAGGGGCAGGACATGAAGCGGGAAATGGGACATAGTTGCATTCCTGACAATGCACAAGTATCCCACTCACTTATAAAACATGGGCCCACAAGCACCTGCACAAGCAGCCCTTCTGCTGGGAGGGCCAAATATTCCTTCATGATCCCACTCTTGAAGTCATTCCAGAACTTTGACAGGAGGGGCCCAACTTCCTCTCTCCTTGAGCAGTTTGAGCGGAATTTGGGGATTACCAGGGTAAATGTGCTAGAGGATGTGATTTCCACATCTAACGTATGATTCACAAAAACATTACTTTCTTGATCTGTTAAGAAGCTTATAATCACAGAACACTTAGAAGTTATACTCTTCATAGAACACTATGAAATATTGATACATTTAATTTTAGGAATAATTTTAAGCAGAAAATGTGGCTCTATTATATGTCACAATATAAAATCATAACCACAAACACACATATCCATAAAAAATCATGTGGTTGAATTAAAAGTGATTGGCTGTTTGCATTAACTTTTGCTTGATGCTTATTCATTACATTTGTTATCAGCTAGCACTCACTAGCAGACATCAGTAGCAGGTGCAAAAAGGACTGAAAAATTTTGGTAAAGAAAAGCTTAAAATTGTGAAAATTTTATCCATTAAGTTATATTTTCTGGAAACTGTAAAACTCCTGCAATTATTCCAATTTAGTGATGGAACATATCCATTTTGCAGACTGAGAATCTCTAAACTAGTTCTAAAAGTTTAATACTACAAGTTGTCCTGTACCAGAAAGGCTGTGACTTGTCTATTAACAGATGCCATGTTAGGAGCTCATTTTTGCTTTGGTAGTGGGCTGAGAGGCTACAGTTTAGATGTTTGCACTTTCCATTTCCTGTTACCAAACGCAAAGGAACTAATCAACTCTGTTTTCCTTTCTCATATTAACTTTCCAAAATGTTTGTGCCACATACAAAATGGTATCTATCCAGGGAAGAGGTAAGAGTGATGAAGTGTGAGTAGAGTCTCTCTTTTTGTATAGTTCTGAGAGCTTCTGGCTACTATTTTCTTCTAAATTGGTCATAGGATAAATTTCCTATCTCCATTATACTTTAAGCATTGGGGCGGGGCATGGTGGCTCATGCCTGCAATCCCAGCATTGGGAGGCTTAGGCAGATGGATCTCTTGAGGTCAGGAGTTTGAGACCAGCCTGGCCAACACGGTGAAACCCTGTTTCTACTATAAATACAAAGTAGCTGAGCATGGTGGCATGCACCTGTAATCCCAGCTACTTGGGAGGCTGAGGCAGGAGAACTGTTTGAACCCAGGAGGTGGGGATTACAGTGAGCCAAGATCACACCATTGCACTCCAGCCTGGGTAACAGAGTGAGACTCTGCCTCTAAATAAATAAATAAATAAAATAAAATAACATAAGCATTGGGACAAGGTTTCTGTATTATTAACTGCTGTACCCTAGCATCTATACTGGGGCCAGTGCACAGTAGATGCTTAATACACCTCACTGAATCTGAAGTTCTCACAGAAGCATTATATTTCAGATGATATGACTTTTGGAGTAAGACATAATTGGATTTGATTTCAGCTTACTATCTTAGGCAATGAATGTAATGTCTCAAAATTTATTTATACATCTGTTAAATTGAGACAATAATATTTAGCTTTTATAGCATTGTCATGAGGATTGAGAGTTGCTCGAAGTATAACAGTAATATCATACCTTGCACATAGGATTTAATTAATAAACAGCAGTTATTGTTATTCCAGACTGTAAATGATATGTCTTGCAATTTTATATACTGACCAAATTGCATAATGATAAAGCAGTATGGACTAATTTATTATGATACAATTTTGACAATTTAGTATTTCATGTTTTTAAAAACTATGTAAATTTGCTTATTAACACATTTTAGCTATTAGCAATCCACAGAGTTGGAACAAATTTCTTACATCTAATTTAATCCTCTATTGTTAAAAGTTAAAAATGGCTGGGTATGGTGTGGCTTACACCTATAATTACAGTGCTTTCAGAGGCAGGAGAATCATTTGAGGCGGGGAGTTTGAGACCCCGCTGGGCAATGTAGAAACCCCCCCCTATTGCTACAAAAAATAAAAATAAAACAATTACCTGGGTATGGTAGCCTGTGTTTGTATTCAGTCTTAGCTACTTGGGAGTCTGAAGTGGGAGGATCTCTTGAGCCCAGAAGTTTGAAGTTGCAATGAGTTATGATTACACTGCTGCATGCCAGCCTAGGTGACAGAGCAAGACAGTTTCTAAAAAATAAAACAAAAAATAAAAGAACTCAAAGAACTTTGTCAAAAAAACCTAAAAATTATTAGGTTACAGAATGAGCAAAAATCTAATGAAATGCACCATTTTAATGGAAATCATTTTTTGCCCACCTGTATTGATGTAGACTTTATTAATTAATACCACTAGATTCTCTATGATTATCACTTAAGCGAAACCAATGGGCCCTGGGTTTGATGGTCAATTTTCTAGGTTGATTTGTCTATAAAAAGAACTACTGTCAACTATTTCTACAGTGGAAACATTGATTTACCATTTACATATCAAAGAAAATAAAAGCATATGAAATTCATAACAAGGTCATACCATAAGGCATCATAAAGGAACAGAAACCACTGGGACATTCATTCTGAGCTAAATTTCAGAATTTGAGTGGGACTTAATAAAAATGGTAGGATGGGTGTGGTGGCTCAAGTCTGTAATCCCAGCTAGTCAGGAGGCTGAGTCAGAAGAATTGCATGAATCTGGGAAGCGGAGGTTGTGGTGAGCCCAGATTGTGCCATTGCATTCCAGCATGGGAGACAAGAGTGAGACTCTGTCTTAAAAATGAATAAATACTCCCCTCCCTGTGTCCATGTGTTCTCATTGTTCAACACCCGCCTATGAGTAAGAACATGCGGTGTTTGAGAATGATGGTTTCCAGGTTCATCCTGGAGCACTACACGCTGGGGTCAGTTGGGGGGAAATAGGGGAGGGATGATGGGGGGTAGAGAGCTGGGGAGAGACAGCAAGGGGAGAGATGCCAGATGTAGGTGATGGGGAGGAAGGCAGCAAATCATACTGCCACGTGTGTACCTATGCAACAATCTTGCATGTTCTTCACATGTACCCCAAAACCTAAAATGCAATAAAATAAATAAATGGGAGAAACAAAAATGAATAAATAAATAAATAAAGGTAGCACTCTCCTTGACCATGAGGTGGAGCTATTTTTTTCTGTTTGTAGTAACGCTTTAGGTGGGTCAAGGCTAACCATACCCTCTTGCTGTTGTACATAACCACCCTGGACTTGAATAGGTTTAGTTGTGAGTATATCACCATCTTCTCAATACAGATAATATTAAATGTCACCTCCAGCCTAAAATTAGGGAGAAAGAATAAATATTAATTACAAAGATGAACCTGGGAATATAATTTTGGAGGCGAGCTGGACTTAAGAGTTAGCCCAAGTTATGCAATCTGAATGAATCTAAGGATACTTGTAACATGCAACTTCCTCAATATAGATTCTGTAGCTTTCAAATTTCTAGCACTGAAAATGATCTGATCAATTAGAGTGGTTCCTGTTTGTTTAAAGTGTAATTCATTTGTTCTTTAAAGCAATATGTACTGAGCACCTGCATTATACCAGGTATTGCTGATACAGCAGTGCGCAATGATCCTGGAATGATTAAAATATTTCACTGATGCCTTAGTATGAACCCATTTATCAGAAAAGTTCCCTCTATAGAGAGTGAGGAGAGCAAATGGGAGAGAAAACCTAGAAACTTTAGAAGATGGAGGTAAGAATGTGTAGATTAGGCCGAACTTTTGGTTGTAAAGTACAAAATGCAATCTGAACTATCTCAAAAAATTACCTTGTTTAAAAAATCAGTTTTTGGTTTTGGTGATTTGCTCTATTATATTTTTATGTTTAGTTTTATGGGTTCCTACTCTAATTTTAATCATTTTTTCTTCTGCTTGTTTTAGGCATACATTGCTCTTCTTTCTCTAGTTGTCTAAGGTGGAAGCTTAGGTTACAGATTATAGATTTTAATCTTTTATAATATATGCATTTAATGTTATAGATTTCCACTTAAGCACCGCTATGCTGCATTCTATAAATTTGGTAAGTTATAGTGCCTTTTTCACTTAGTTCAAAGTATTTTAACATTTCTCTTGATACTTCTTTGATCCACAGGTTATTTATCAATGTGTTTAATTTTAAGGTATTTGGGGATTCTCTAGTTATATTTCTGTTATTGATTTCTAGTTTATTTTCATTGTAGTATGAGAACATGCTTTATATGATTTGTATAAATTTGTTATGGTGAATTTATAGTTCAGAATGTGGCCTATCTTGGTTAAAATTCCTTGTGAGCTTGAGAAGAAAGTATATTTTACTGTTGTTGAATGGAGTAATCTACAAATGTCAATTAGATAAAGTTGATTGATAGTGCTGTTCAGGTCATATATAACCTTACTGATTTTCTGCCTGCTTGATCTATGCATTATTGACAGATGGCTGTTTATGTTTCTAACTAGAATAAATTTGTCCATTTCTCCTGTCAGTTCTGTCAATTTTGGCCTCATGTATTTTGACAGTCTCCTGTTAGGTGTACACATAGTAAGGATGCTTATGTCTTGGAGAATTGACCCCCTTATCATTATATAATTTGCTTGCCTCTCATAATCTTCCTTGTTCTGAAGTCTGTTTTGTTCGAAATTAATACAGTGATGGCAGCTTTCTTTTAATTAGTGTTAGCATGGTATATCTTTATCCATCCCTTTACTTCTAAACTATGTATATCTTTACCAAGTAGGTTTCTTATAGACAACATGTAGTTGGGTCTGGTTTTGTTTTTATTTTTTAATCCACTTTATCAATCTCTGTCTTTTATTTGGTAGGTTTAGATCACTCGTATTTAAAGTGTTTGATATAATTTCTACCATGTTTGTAACGATGTTCTATACCTTGTATTTGTTCTGCATTACTCCCAATCCTGTTTTCTGCCTTCTCTGGTTTTAATTGAAAATTAACATGACTCAATTTTATCAATCTCTTAGCAAGAAAATTCTAATTTTTAAAAATCATTTTTTAGTTGTTGCCCTAGAGTTTACAATACACTTTTAAAAAAATTTTAAATATTTTGGTAAAATATGTACAACATAAAATTTAAAATTTTAACCATTTTTAGGTGTACAATTCAGCAGCAGTAAGTTATTTTATTACATTTTTATATTTTTTAAATATATATTTTTATATATTTTATATATATTATATTGCTCTATTATATATTGCTGTGTAACCATATAGAACTTTTTCATTTTTTCAAAATGAAGCACTATATCCATTATGCGATATACATTTTATATCTAAGTTCACCTTCAAATAACACTGTACTCTTCTTGTGTAGTGCAGACAATTTGTAATAGAGTAATCCCAATTAGTTCTCCCCTGTCCTTTGTGACAATGGTGTCATTCATTTCCCTGATCCACATGCTATAAATAGATTGTTACTGTATTTTTTTACTTTTCAAAAATAAATTGTATTGTGTATATATATATAGTGTGTATATTTAAGGTATACACATATATAAGGTTATGAGATACACACACACACACACACACACACACACACACACACACACACACATATATATACTAAAGTAGTTACTATAGTGGAAGAAATTGCTACACCCATCATCTCACACAGTTACCCATTTCTTCTTCCCTGTGGCAAGAGCAGCTACAATCTGCTCATTTAGCAAAAATTCTGAGTACATTACAGCATTATGAACTAGTCTTCAAGTTGTACATTAGATCTTTAGACCTGTTCATCCCACAAATCTGCTACTTTGTATCCTTTAATCTACATTTTTTCATTTCTTTCCTACCACCCTTATCCTGGAAACCACTGTTTTATTCTCTCTATATATTTGACTTTAAAAAAGATTACACATATAAGTGAGACTATGCAATATTATTTTCTGTGATGGTTTATTTCACTTAGCATTATTTTCTTCAACTTCATCCATTTTTGGTAATTAACAGGAGCTCCTTTTATTTAATGCTAGATAAAAATCTGTCGCATGCATAAAAATACACACAACAGATTGTACATGGAAATATACAATGGAAACATTATATGGAAACAACCTAGATATCCATCCACAGACAAACCGATAAACAATCACAGTTTCTTTAACCATTTGTCTGTCGATGGACACCTAGGTTGTTTTCATATCTTGGTTGTTGTAAATAATGCTGCAATGAGCATGGGAGAACAGAGATCCTTATAAGGTGGTGATTTCATGTCTTTTATATATATCCTCAGAAGAGGAATTGCTGGGTTATATGGTAATTCTATTTTTAATTACTATTATTTCTTTTAAAAAGTTGTCTTTCACATCAAGAAAAATAAAAACAAAATATTTTATTTTTGTTTCTTTTCTGGAGCTTTTCTTTATCAAGATCCACATTTTTGACACATAATTATTCTTCTTTCAGAAGAATTAACTTTAATATTTCTAGCAGGGTAGGTCTGCAGGTGATAAATTCCCCAAGCTTTTGTTTGCCTGAGAAAGTCTTGATATCTCCTTCATTTTTGAAGAATTGACCTTGCTGAATATAAAACTCTAGGTTGGCAGAAGTCTTTTGTTTCTTCTTTTGGTTTCACCACTTTAGACATTGCACTTTACACTTTTGTTTGCATGATTTCTGAGGAGAAGCATGCTGTAATTCTTATTTCTGTATAGGTAAGATATTTTGTTTAAGAAAAATTTTCAAGATTTTCTCTTTGCCTTTGGCTTTCTGCATAACTGAATGAGGTTTTAGAATTTATCCTGTGTAGTGCTTCCTCAGCTTTCTGGAGCTGTAGTCTGGTGTCTGTCATTAATTCTGGGAATTTCTCAGCCATTATTCACATATTTCCTCCTCTCTATTCTCTCTTTTCCTTCCCATATTCCAATTACATGTATGTTAAACCTTTTGAAATTGTCCCCCAGTTGTTGAATGTTCTTTTTCATTTTTCTCTTTGCCTTTCAGTTTGGGAAGTTACTACTGATCTCACTTCAAGCTCACAGATTATTTACTGAATTGTATCAAATCCACTGATGAGCCTATCTGAAGGCAATTTTTCATTTCTGGTACAATGTTTTTCTAGCATTTTCTTTTCATTCTTTGAGTTTCTATCTACATTACCATCTGCTCTTGCACGTTGTCTACTTCTTCCATTAAAGCCTATTTCATATTAATCATAGTTATTTTAAATATCCTATCTGATAATTTCTACATTTACATCGTATCTGTACTTGTTTCTGCTTATTGCGTTGTCTCTTCGGATGTTCTTTTTTCTTGCCTTTGGCATGCTTTGTAACTTTTTGTTGAAATCGAGACATGTATCAGATAGTAGAACTTGAGATAAATAGGCCTTTAGTGTGAGGATTTGGACTTTTAAAGAAGAAAGAGTTGGACTCTGGTACCAGAGGTTTCAAATTTCTTTGGTGTTCTAGGCTTTGTCTCCCCTCTAGGCTTGGGGCTTCCCCAAGTATTCTATCTTAGATAGAGTCTATATTTTGCAGTTCTTTCAGCTGCAACCTAATATTATTATACTGGGGTCTTGCTGGTTTGATGCTAAGGGTAGGGAAAGTGAAGCACTCTACAATCTTTTCAGTGCTAAAGTGGGCCTCAGTCTCAGAGTTGTGACATTCATAAGTGTTTCTCCAGTGGTAAGGCTTTTTCCCTCTTCCTCTTCCTCCTTTCCCTGGCAACACCATGGCCAATTTATTTCCTTGAAGCTGTATCATATCCCCCATTGAGTGTTTTTTCCCTCCCTCTCTATTAGGTGATGCTGGAAAGCTGCAGGAGGCTATGAATTGAAGAAATGTTCTTTCATCTACTGAGTAAGGCTCTGGCAAAGTCATTTCCCATGGGTAGTAGGTCTTTGTTATGGAGAAAGCTCTGGTTAAATTTTACAATGACTACTCTTTCCTTACCCCTGTCAGAGCTATGAGATCATCTTTCTCGGATCTTCATCATGAAAACCTGGTGATGTTCCTGGAGGCAATGCTCATGGAATTGAGACACCCCCCACAAAAACTGTGGTCCTCTAGAATTTCAAGGAAAGTCCAAAAAAAATTGACTCTGTTTTTCTATCTTTTTCTTATTGTGAGGATGGGAATGCTGTCTCCCAAGCTCTTCACATGTCAGAGCGGATACTAGAAGTCTTTTTCTCAAGTAACGAAGATATATTATTTACCTATGTAACAAATTCATGGGAAGAGAGGCACAGCTGGCTTCAGTAATCACTAGGACTAAGGCCTTGAATACTGCCAAGATACCTCTATATTTTGAATTCTCCCTGGGACAATGTTACTATTTACTATTGCTGATTGTCAACATGTTTTCTCTCTGCCTGCAGGAACTTCTGGACTCACACCCTAAAAGCTCTGTTACCACAGAACCAAAGGATCCCCCTCTTCAGCTTAACAAAAAACATCCTGCAGGAGGATTGTGATTGGCTCACCTTGTTTCACACACCCACAGCCTGGTCCAATCACTGTAGTTATGGAGGGGTGAGACTCTGATTGTCCCAGCCTGAACCATATGCATACCCTTGGTGCCAGGGAAATGTGATAATTTCCAGAACGCCATTAACTAACTCCAGAACCATCTCCATTAACTTACGGAGATTCTTACTAGGTATAAGGAGGGAGACTGTAAGAGAGAGAAGGAGACCGTTTTAGAAGGGGAAGCACAGGAAAGGCAAGGAAGCCAAATACACAAACAGAAAAGGGAATTAGGGAATAACTAACTCGGGGCAAAATCTGCCCGCTTCACAATTTCCTCTGCTTAGAAACATCGTTTAATCCTTTGGGATGTTTATGAGAAGGGATGATTTCAAACCTTGCCTCTAACAGCCCTTAGTGAAGTGGATAACTGAGTCTATTAATCTGACAATGCATTTAAACTGAGTTATTGAGACAAGAGATTTCCATTATCTATTTCATCGAGTTGCAAACTGTCAGAATAAATCTCATGAGGGGGGAAGATGAAAGCTGCTTTCTTTTATTTGCTGTTTTTAGATTCCATGAAAGCTTAGACTCAACTTGGTTTAATGTGTAACTCAGGACAGAAAAGCAAGGTGGTGATTTCTATTGCAAGCTCCTGCACTCTACACCCTATAAAATTAAAAAAAAAAAAAAATCCTCACAGGTGACAATTCCTGGCAGCTCAACTTGAATGACACTGCTATTTTTTTCCAAAAAAAAAAAAAAATTAATTAACATTTGCTCATTCAAGTTTGACCTGAAATAGTCTGAATCTCCATGAAAAATTTAAGAACGGGAACCAAAGTTTCAATAAAACTTTCTGTAAAAGCAATTAGAAGGTATGTAAGTTCTGTGAAACCCAATTTGAACTTCTTTAAGCAAAAAAGCACATTTATAGCCGCATTAAAAAAAGAACAGCCCATGGGTTTCAAGACTTCAATCTACGGTTTTACATTTTGTTATCAGGACCTACTCTTCCATTTCTTGGCTACCATCTTTAGTTCATAGCCCACATAAAAACAGACTGTGACTGGATTTGGCTTCTGAACAAGATTGCTGAACCCTGATCTAGACTTTGCCAAGGGACCCTGGGTAAGAAATCTGCCCTTGCTTTTATATAAGGGTCAGGGACAATCTTAGATACAGGCTAAGTTGGTGTAAAGTATATAGAATATGACTTCAGCACTTGAAGTGGTTTCAACTTCTGGCTGTCTCTATTTTGGAAGATTTGTCCTCCATCAACTCAAAGCTATTTGCTGTCCTTTTCAATCCATGACATCTTTTATTCCACAATAAATAAGGAGATTTAAAAAACCCACCTGGAATTCTCTAGGAGTCAGATCCTGTTGTGAAAGCAGGCTTTTACCTGAGGAGCAAAGAAGGAAATAGCTAAGCTTTTCCATCCCTGAGGTTTTAAGACTCTTGAATAGAGACAGAAGAAGGTGGACACACAGAGCGCATTCTGAAGGCAGCACTTTACTTCCTTGCCCAGAGATAATACTGGTTGTAAATCTATAGAAGCTTCTTGACCTAGGGTTCTGGAAGTGAATTGTCAACTTTCAATCTGGTGTGCCTACAAGTAAACGGAGCAAGCTTGGATGATTGAAATCTAACAACTCCCAGCGACTCTTCTATGTTAATCCTTTTGCGTATGTCAGGTGCTATTGGAGCATCTGTGGGTTCTTCCTCCCCATTTGGAGCCAATAACATAGACAGAATACGAAAAAAGGAAGAAATTCAAGGTCCCAATAAGGCCCCAAATGTAGTCAGCATCAGAGCAATTGAGAATTGACTGTAAAGAGACTCATCTCACATAATGACACTCATGAGCTCAAAGTAAAAGAATGGAGAAAGATTTACTATGCAGAAGGAAAGCAAAAAAGAGCAGGAATTGCCATTCTTATATCAGATAAAACAGATTTTAAACCAATAAAACTAAAGAAGGGTAAAGAAGGACATTACATAATTATAAATGATACAATTCAGCAAGAATACTCAACTATTCTAAATACATATGCACCTAACATTGGAGCACCCAGATTCATAAAACAAGTTCTTATTCACCTATGAATAGATTTAGACAACCACACAATAACAGTCAGAGACTTTAATGTGCAACAGACAATGTTAGATCATCGAGGAGGAAAATTAACAAAGAAACTCTGGACTTAAACTCAACACTTAAGCAAGTGGACCTAACAGACATCTACAGAGCACTCCACCCAACAACCACAGAATATGCATTCTTCTCATCTGCACATGAAACATATTCTAACATTGACCCCATGCTCGGTCATAAGGCAAGTCTCAGTAGCTTTAAAAAATGGATACCATACCAATCACACTCTCAGACCACAGTGCAATAAAAATAGAAATTAATACCAAGAATATTTCTCAAAACTACCCAAATATGTGGAAATTAAACAACTTACTCCTGAATAACTCCTTAAGGCAGAAATAGAAAAATTATCTGAAATTAATGAAAATAGGGATATAACATAGAAAAATCTCTGGGATGCTGCTAAAGCAGTGCTAGGAGGAAAGTTTCCAGTGCTAAATGTTTTCATCAAGAAGTTAGAAAGATCTCAAATTAACAGTCTAACTTAGCACGTAAAGAAAGTAGGAAAAAGAACAAAGCAAGCAAAAACCAGTAAAAGAAAAGAAATAACTAAAAAATTAAAGAACTGAATGAAACTGAGATGCAAAAATTTATACAAAAAATCAGTGTAACTAAGAGTTTGTTATTTGAAAAAATAAACAAGATTGATAGACCACTAGCTAGATTAACAAAGAAGAAAAAAAGAGAAGATCCAAGTAAGTATACTCAGAAATGACAAAAATGACATTACAATTGATCTCACAGAAAAACAAAAGACCCTTAGAGAATACTCTGAACAACTCTATGCATATAAATTAGAAAATCTAGAGGAAATAGACAAATTCCTGGAAACACACACTGTCCCAAGATAGAATCGGGAAGAGATTGAAACCCTGAATAGACCAATATTGAGCTCTGAAATGGAAAGAGTAATAAAAAACCTATCAGCCAAAAAAAGTCCTGGACCAGATGGATTCACAGCTGAATTCTACTAGATGTACAAAGAAAAACTGGTACTAATCCTATTGAAACTATTCCAAAAAGTTGAGGAGTAGGGGTTCTTCCTAACTCATTCTATAAAGCCAACATCAGCTTAATACCAAAATCTAGCAGAGACACAATGAAAAAACAAAGTTTCAGCTAATATCCCTGAAGAACACAGACACAAAAATTCTCAACAAAATACTAGCAAACCAAATCCAGTAGTATGTCACAATGTTAATATACCACACAAAAAAGTAGGCTTTATTCCTGGGATGATGCAAGGCTGGTTCAACACGTGCTAACAAATAAATGTGATTCACCACATAAACAGAATTGAAAGCAAAAACCATATAATTATCTCAATAGAGGCAGAAAAAGCTTTTGATGAAATCTAATATCCCTTCATAATGAAAACTCTCAGCAGACTAGGCATTGAAGGAACATACCTCAAAATAATAAGGAGGGGACCTGGTTCAATGAAAACATTATGCCACTCATGACACAGGACGGTGCTCAGAGAAAATAAAAAGTGCATGTCTTAGAATCCTTCTCTGTTGAGGAATCAGCAGTTATACTGACTAATTGTAGTTTTGCAAATTCTAAGCACTCCATAAAGTACTTAAAAATGTTAATTCATGATTTCCCCTGAAGCTGTCATGTGGACTCAGTGGGTGGTCAGGAAGTGAAGTGTTAAACATTAATGTCTGCATCTCAGGGAGTCTTCCCTTTGATCAAGCTCAGAGCCCAGGCAGGAAACAATATGCGCCATGCTTTACTGCCATTGAGGATTGTTCATTAGTTTTAATTATTTTCCAAGATCTAGAGGGAGCCATCCAAAAAAATTAATCATGAATGGAACGCAGGGCAGCCTTCTGTGATTGTAAAAACACATAAAGTGTTTTAGATTATGGACTTTTTATGATTTATACTCAAATTTGAACTGGAGGGGGCATGTGGTATATCAACACTTATTTAGAAAGCATGGGAATTTATGATAAATCATGTTTTGTTGCAAAATAAGTTGATTTTCCCTTGTGTTTTTAAAACTAATTTTGTGAGTGTGTGTGGTGTGCTTTCCTAATTTTGACCTTGCTAGAAAAATAAATTTTGCAATAGCATCTTATTGTGAGGAGGGATTCTAAAATTAGGCTAATTATACACTGCTTATGTTTCTCTGAGCATTCCTACCAAGTACAGAGAATATCTTTTGTTCTGGAGCAGCCTATTCGATTCTGGAACGTTTATAATCTCAGAACCCTGTGTTTCCGTAACTTCACATCCTCTCTCACCTCCCATTTTTTCATAAATTAAGTCCGTCTTTCTTCCATGACAGCCCTTCAATTACTGAAGCATCTGTTGAGTCCCCTTAAGTCTTCTGAAGGATTTAGGCTTGTGGACTCTGGAATCCAACTGCTTAGGTTCGATTTGGGGGTTCTACTGCTTACTAGATGTGTCAATGGGCAATTATTTGGCCATTGTAGGCCTTGGTTTCCTCTTCATGAAAAACGAAGAAAATAATTACACCGCGTCACAGGTTGGCTGTGAAGATTAAATGAAGATATTCATCTGAAGTCCTTTGTAGCTTGTCAAATGGTATCAGTAAACACTATTTATTACTAATAATATTATGACATATTTGATGAAACAAATTCCAATATGTCCTCATGTGACACAGTTCTGAGTCCCTCTACTATCAGGGTGACCAACTTGTCCTGGTTTTATGAGTGAAAGTCCCACATCCTGGAACTGTCCTGGAGTCCCAGGCAAACTGGATTGATTGGCCACTCTACCTACTATTAATATATTGATTACTAATTCAGGATTTTTCTTCCCCAATTAAAGTACCTTTAAGAAGCCCCGGAAAACCTGCCATGTGATATAGTACCAGTAAAACTGCTTGGAGTGCCGAGAGCTGTGTTTGGAGCTATGGTCTTGCTTACTTCCTGACTAAATCTTGCTTCTTCTATGATATCTGGTATCTTTAATATTTTGCCCTTGGTCTTCAGACTTGGGCTTATTCTAGATTAGCTTTGAGTGTCTCCTTATAAATTTTATCTGACCCCTTCCTTATCTATCTTCCATATCACAGATGGAATTGAACTGATATTCACTTGTGCTTGCCTGGTACTGACTTGGCATGTCCCTGGAGTCAGCCTCTATCCTGCCCTATGAGAATGGATAAACCACCCTGTACCAAGCCACAAGGCATAGGCTTGGAAGCAAGTGAAGATCAAACAGTCTGTAACCTTAGAGACTGACTTTTAAACCAGACCTTCTTATTTGTTACTGTCCTCTACTACGTACTTCTGTATCTGTCTGTAATCATATAAAACAACTATGCATTGCTAAAACTTCAACATACAATGTCTTCTACATATATTATGCTTTGTTCTGAAAGCCCTTTCAAAAAGAGAAATGCAGTTGGTCTGGCATGGTGGTTCGTTCCTGTGATTACTCCTAACTTTTTTAGCAGCCCCAAAACAATTTACCTGCTTGTTGCAATGTCTGTAATTCATGAAAAGACACTGATAGGAAAAAGTTGAAGGTTTCTGTAATTGCAAAAGATAAGGACATTTATCTTTTTAGAGATGACTACTCAAAGCAGGAGATGGTATGTTCTCAATGTTCCAGGTCTCCCAAAATCCCCCATGGCGATCTACAGCTGGTACCCGCTTCATGTAGAGCTGAATCCTCAATAAGCCAAAAGATGGCACTATCCTACTCTCAAAGGTCTTTATATCCTCCTTGCCTTCCAAATGCCCTTTAGATTTTGGCTAGTAGCCACTACTCACCAGGTGCAACTAATTAGTAGAAAACAATCTCAGCATATTTCTGAGTGTTTGCTGCCAGATTTAGGTGAATCTAAGATAAATTTCTAAGGTATAACTCCCTTCTGGCAATGGCCAACTTTCAGATTTGCTTTGGGTTTCTTTTGATACTGTATGCCGGAAAAATTGCCAGAGATTATTATTAATACACTTGTCAGTAATGTACTGAATCTGCCTTTTTCCTTCTCTTTAAGATGCAGAACTAGGCTTGCTAATCTTTGGGCTTCTGAAGAGGTTCCACATTGTTTATTCCCTTTTGAGACTTGGGATCTTTCACAGAAGTAAGGAACGCAACCAGGAGTCCCAGAGTGTTAGTCGTACATAACAAGTAACAAGCAGGTTTTAAGGAGGATGAAGTGGTCTTTGGACATCTTTATTTTTTCTAAACTTCTATGGAATGTAACTATATCCTATATCTTATATGTCCTATATACATTCTACCTCTTATTAGAATGTAAACTCTTCAAGAAAAGTGTATCAATTTTAGTTATCTTCATATTCTGCACAGTTCTTAGCACAGAGATCTTACAAATGAATATTTTTTTTCCCATTGTGAAAGCATGTTTTTTAAGTATAGAAATTAAGTGGATATAGCCCTCAAAATTAAAAAAATAGGATTTTGTTGGAACTAAAGCTATTTATAAATTGGAATTCAGCATAAGGATTCATGGGTGTCACTAAAGCAGGGTTGTATAAGGGAGTTCCACAAAATTCATGTGTAGATTTATGTCCCTGCCCAGCCCTCCCAGCATAAACAATGTTAATGACAATGTTTTCCATGTATATGGCAGTTAATTATTCACAAAGTCAATGCTAAGCTCTAATATTTATCTTCTGAGATAGGTTATAGATAATTCCATTTTAGAGTTGAGAAAACTAAGGCTCAGAGAGTAACAGTGACTGTTACCAAGGAAACAGAACTATGAAGTGCAGAACCAACACATAATTATTCATCTGGCTCCTTCTCCTCTTTCTAACTTGGGCTTCCCTGCCTTTGCTGTTGTGTCTACACTTCATGACATGTGGAAAGCAAAGATTACGTAAAAGCAGCAACTCCAGCCACAACCCAGGATGTAACATCCTTCTCTTTTTAATCTTCACATCCAATCTATTAGCAGGTCCTCTCAATTTTTCCTACCATACAGATACTGGATTTATCTGTTTTGATCTCCACATCTGCCCCCTGAGTCTATGCTACCATTATCCTCATTTGGATGAGAGCAGTAGCTTCCTCAGAAGGCTGTCTCCTATCATGCTTTATCGTCCGTGGTTCTCGATTTGAGTATGCATCAGAATCTCCTGGAGAGATTATTAAACACAGATTTCTGGGTCCCACCCCAGAGTCTCTGATTCAGAAGGCCTGGATGGTGCCTGAGAATCTGCACATCTAAAGAGTTCTCAGGTGAAGCCATTGCTGCTAGTCTAGGGACCATGATTTGAAAACTGCTGCCTGACACAATCTATTTGCCATATAATAGCTCAAGTGATCTCTCATAACCTCAGATCAGATTAAGTCAGTTCTTTATACACAAACTTCTTTCCCATACATTCTCATTTACGCCCATTACAAAAACCTACCTAATTCTTGCTTTGTCTCCCAGGCTGGAGTGTAGTGGCATAATCATAGCTCACTCCTGACCTCAGGTGATCATCCTGCCTTGGCCTCCCAAAGCACTGGGATTACAGATGTGAGCCACTGTGCCCAGCAAGCCATGAAATCCTTTTTGATATGTTGCTGATGACCACTCTAACCTCATTTCCTCCTTGTTCACTGAGCCCGCTTTCCATTGCTTGTCACTCAAACTTCATCCTTCCTCAGAGCCTTTGACCATGCCTCTGCCAGGAATATTCCTTTCCTAAGTCTTTGAATGAATGGATCCCCTTCATCATTTAGGTGTCAGTTCAAGACCAGTCTCCCTAGAGAGCGCTTTCCTTTCTTGTTACAAGTTGACCTCTCAGTAATTCCATCACCTCATTCCTATTTCCTTATTGGTTTTACTTACTTATTTTCTCCCCTACTATAAGTGCAAACTCCATGAGAACAGGGCCATTGTCTTCCCTGTTTATACCTGAGCTGTATAACTAAAACCATGTCTGGGACACAGTTTAACTCAGTAAATGAAAGATTAATGAATGATTGAGCCTCTAAAACTCTCTTGAGACCCACAGTCTCCTGCAGATTAATAATACCTCTGGAATCCCAAGTCTCATGCTTTCTGAAGCTCTGAGAGTTAGTGGTCAGTTCCAAGCACTCTACAACTTTCTTTAACATTAAGGAAACAACTATATACGATCATATGTACTGTGCAGCTGTCTGAGTGGAAAAAAACTGTAGGTCATAAATATGGCAAGAAGTAGAGACAGAGAACCAATTTTTCTATTTGGTTAAAGTAGAAAAAGAGATGCTTAAAGAGCTAAGAACTTTTGAATGAATTGAGGAATTGACTACACACTATCCATAAGTATCTTTATCTCTGCTGTGGAACCTGAGGACTGAACAAGCCTACCCTTAGGAATGGGTGCAGCAGCTATAGATGTATGTATATACAAATAAATGTATATATAGACAACAGACAGAACATCCGTAGTCTATAGCTTGTATAACTTCCTTTTTTTTTTTAAGAGACAGAATCTTGCTCACCCAGGCCAGAGTGCAGTATGTGATTATAGCACACTGCAGCCTCAAACTCCTGGGCTCAAGGGATCCTCCTGCCTCAGCCACTCAAGTAGTTGAGACTACAGATGTATGCCAACACACCCAGCTTTTTAAAAAAAATTTGTAGCAATGAGGTCTCACAACATTGTGCAGGCTATTTTTAAACTCCTAGCCTCAAGCAATCTCCCTGCCTCGGTATCCCCAAATGCTGACATTACAGGTATGAGCCACCAGGCCTGGCCTCTAACTTCCATTCTTTTGGGGAAATTCTTAATGTCTATGTGGCTGGCATGGAGAACTTCCTTCCCCTCAGCACCAGGCTGGACATTACCTCAAGCTGGGCCAGTCAGATTACTCCATACCTCTGGTTAGCCGTTGGTCAAGGGATATGTAACTGCATCACTCTGAGGCAATGAGAATATCCCCTACAAATTCTCCTATTGCTATCAGGAAATAAACTCTCTCTGGAATTGTGAGAACAATATAAGCTTGAGAATTCTGATGACCTCCTCATCATGGCATAGGGAGAGACTATTTGAGAATTAAGCTTGATATGGTTTAGCTTTGTGCCCCCACACAAATTTCATATTGAATTGTAATCCTCACATATCAAGGGAGAGATCTGGTGGGAGGCGATTGGATCATGGGCATGGTTTCCCCCATGCTGTTCTCGTGATAGTGCATGGGTTCTCATGAGATCTGATGGCTTTATAAAAAGCTTCCCCTTCACTCTTTCCTTCTTCTCTCTCCTGCTGCCCTGTGAAGAGGTCCCTTCTGCCATGATTGTAAGTTTCCTGAGGCCACCCCAGCTATGTGGAACTGTGAGTCAATTAAATGTCTTTTTTTATAAATTACACAGTCTCGCATATGTCCTTATAGCAGCGTGAGAAGGAACTAATACAAAGCTGAATCCAGATACAGAGAAGTGGAGTCTGGATGACATCATTTTAATTGCTGGACCCAGCAATGTCTGAATCAAATACTGGATTGCCTATTTAAGGGAACACATTATTTTCTATTTGTTCTTGAGCTAATATGAGTTAGATCCTGTCTCTTACAACTGAACGAGTGCTGAGGAAACATGTTCTACATGTCCTCATAAGACTTCTCCCTGACGAGTTCTGCTGTTCTATGTTATTTTTCTGTCAACACCTAGTTCAAAGGCAGTTGGAACCACCCACAACATTGCACTGAAGTTACTGTGAATCTTGAGAGCCCACACACCGTTGCAAAGACAGTATGGAAAATGTTATAACGATGCTCCCATTTCTATGGTGTTTTCTTCTAAAGAGGTTAAAAAAATCCTAATATATATTTCTCTTCTCTTCACATTGTTCCTATAAAGGAAAAAGGAACACAGATACTCCCAAGATATGTGACCCTTGGAGTTAATGTTCCCTCTCTGAGTGTCAGATTTTTAAAATTACAAAAGAGGGGGAGGAAGGTGAGACAGGAATTTCAGATCTGACATTTAATAAGACTGTGACACATTATGTGAATTAATTAGCATCCTGGCTGCAAAAGCTTTCCAAAACAAAACATTGGTGTTGAACGCTGTTGTCCATAAGTAAGGTCTGAGAAAATACATTCTCGGTCACATCAGAATCTTTGCCATCCAGCAACAGCATGGGAAAATTACTTTTATGTTTCCCTAAGAGATCTTTTATCTAAAAGGAGTATAGGTTGTACTGAAACAACTTTAAGAGATACACTTACTTTATTTTACTACCAACTTTTCTAGGGAAATAATATTGTTATTTCATCATAAACCTTGGACATAAGCCAGTATAATGTGCTCAAGAGTTAAGCTGTGAATTACAGATATTCTCATGTTTTCTCAAAGCAAACCTGACTTTGAGATAGTTTATGTGATCCACACTTGCCAAAAAATACATCTAAATCATTCCTTTTTAAAAGGCTACAAGTCAACTGATAATCTGCATTCTGCCACATTTTTCAAAGCCCTTCAGGCCAATGTAACTCAAATGGGAGCAAATAAACATGCACTGGACTGACAGGGAATTGGTGTCAACATGTGCATGTATGATACTAATCAGACTTTTAGAACACTTACTGTGTGCAGAGTTGAGAAGCCGACTTTATGGGAAAATACAAAACATAGTTCTTGCTTCAAATCATGAAGTACTCATTGGAAGTCCATGGGAAACATAAAGAAAACATTTCAAGGAAACATTTAACATCCTGCTAATTAATATAACAGAACAAAAATAGCAGAGAGAGAAAGCATGCAGGAGTGCTAGATGGAATGAATGAGAAAAAGTTTACTGGAAGGGTTGAGCTTTCCTAGAAGATAGGGAATATGTCTATCTTTGGGAGTGTTTGATGAGTTGCATGTTTGTTATGGGTGGTGGAGGGGGAGAGTTTATAAACAAGGGTCAGAAAACTGTATCATGTGGTATGATTGAATAACATGTCATTATACACCATCTAAGACGTCAACAAAGTGGAATAGAATACATTTATCTCTTTCAAGGAGTAGTATCCGGCAACCATAGCATTACTAACTGTTTATTATTTTGGTGAAAGAATTCCTGTTCCCAAATATTGGATGGAAAATACTTATAAAACATTTTTTAAAACCTGAGGTTAAAAGGGAACAGAACATTCTTTATTTTCACTTGCTAAACTTGAAAACCCAATGGAGAAGAATTATAGTCTAAACTTACTTTAAAAAAAGAGATGAGCACATGTTAAAGATAGTCCCTTCAATTTTATATATCATGTGTTAAGTGCCAGGCTCTGTTCCGGCAACTTTATATATTTTGATTCATGTAATCTTTATAAAATCTTATGAGGTAGGTACTATTTCATTATCTACTTTTTCCCAGAGGAATAAATCAAAGCACAGAGAAGTTAGGTAACTTGCTCAGGGCAAAGTACCGAAGAGCAGAGCAAGAGATTTGAACCCAGGCAGTCTGGCTGCAGAAGCTGTGCCCCTAATTACTATATAATTACGCCAAGTGAGGTCTGTGGCCTCACAGACTGAGGAAATGCTTCACCATAGCTCTTTTTTTGGTTCAACCCTTAAAACCAAAAGCATAGTCCCTGGGAAAAAGCACTCTTAATCCCAAAGAGAGCCCCAGATAAATCTCCCTGAGGCTTGACACCATCTGGTAGCCAGCTGCAGTTGACAGGCTCCTCCTCTTCCTGTGCCTTCCACCACCTCCATCAAACCCCCTGTTGTTCTGTCACCATTGTCCCTTCAGAATTGGCTGGAATTAATCATCACATAGTCATAGTGCTTGATGAAAAATCAGCATTGCAATACCTGAGACCAACATTTGCTCAAAGACTTGCCATGGCCAGGTGCTTTCCTGGCAATGGGCAAGTAGTGGGGCCTCCAAAGAGCTGAGCAAGGGAATATACCACACACATGCTTCATTTACTGCCAGGGACTCAGACCTTCACTGGGCTAAAATCCCATGTCTTTTACACTATTTTATATCTGTGAAAGCTTGTCCCCAAGACAGGCAGGAAGCTCTTGAACAATTTTCAGATAGGAGCAAACACCATATAAATCCAACAGACACATTCCTAGAATTCCATTTACCACTTATGGATGTTTTTCATTGAACTGATGCTCTAATTGTACAATGTAAGTGAAAGTATATCATAAATATGCATCTTAAACATATTTAAAAATCATTAGGTCCCTGTATTGACTTATTTTGACTTTTTGTACTACATTATCAATTTGTGGAGTGTTTGAGCATTTTACTTCTAGAAAGGAATTTATTTCAATAAAGTGATATAAACCCCTTATCCATTCCTATTTACAGCTGAGGAATAAGCCTATTTGTAATGACTGTTTAATAAGAATTGTATTCAATGCTTCTCTATGTAATGAGACATTACATGAAATTAGAAACAATAGGGGAGCAAAATCAATCAGCCATGGCAGAGGGATTGAGATAATAATGACTCATTTGACTGGGTTGCTTTGGAAAATTAATAACAACAGAGGTAATTACTAACCTGGGAGAGCCAGACTCTTGATCATTCTTTCATACTTTTAAACATGAACTATACAGAAGTGCATCATTTCAAGCCACATGCTGGTTTGCTGTGGCCAACAAGCAACTGGCTCAGGTGGTTCAAACATCACCTCCTTTAGATGGGTGGTTCTCAAATAGAGATGACTCTGACCTCAGAGAGACATCTGGTAATAGCAGGAGACATTTTCACTTGTCTGAATTTGTCGAGTGGCTGCTACTGGCATCTGGAGGGTAGAAGCTAGGAATGCAGCTATGCATTCTGTGAGGCATAAGAGGATCCTCAACAACACAGAATTATCCAGCTCCAAATGTCAGTAGTGCCAAGGTTGAGAGCCCTGGCCCTAGATGGTGCCTCAGAGTCATAAACTGTGCTGACACGGAGCTCAAAAGGCAGGTCATGAGAACACCCAGAAAAGGAGCAGCAATAATAGGTCTGAGATGAATGGCTCATCTCCCACTTTCTTTGGCTGAGGCCTCTATTCTGCACAAAGGCCTTGGAAAACCCCTTCATTTTTCTTCTAGCTCTATTTGCTCTCCAGTGCAGTGTCATATATATCACAGCCACCTGTCTGCTGGCTGTGAGACACCTCTACAGAAACAGACAGCTGAATGCATCAGAGAAAAGGCCAATCTGACCACAGCTGGCCAAAGGGATGCTCAACTGGGAAATTCTATCTGGCTCCTTTCTTCTCGTCTCCAGCCATTGGTTGTCTGGAAACGCCTTGACCTTTACAACTTAAAATATTTACTGAGCCAGCTTCTAGGTGACAAAAGGTGTAAGGGAATAAGAAAGCACGAGATTATTGAACAGATGTGCTTAAAACATCTGCTTTCCATGTCCAACTATTGCTTGTTTATGCCTCAAGTCATTCTACATACAACTTACCTTAAGTTGTGCAAGGTAGACAGTGACTAGTTTGCAGTACAATCAAAATAATACAGCAAATTTCTTGCCAAACCCACCTCAGGTCCACAAGATCTTGAAGTAGTGTGGCTTTTCTCTGCTACCTCAGTTTTATCTCTGCTAAGCACATGGCCACATTTCACAATGCTAGAAAACTTCATTGTTATCATAATAGAAAAAAGTCAAATTGGGGTTAAGGAAAACTATTCAATTCAGCTGCTTTAGGAATAATCACAAAGTAAACAGTTTAATTTGTAATGTGGGTACCTTCTCTCCTTCACTCTCAATCACAGGTTTTTAGCTATTTATTATAATATTCCATAGAACCTGGATGCCCAGAGTATATCTCACTGTGTAATTGGGATGGGTCTTCCTCAAAATGCCTGAGATCTTTCCCATTCCTTTCTCACTTTTGACAGTTTGGACCTACTCTTTGCAAAGGTGATATTAGCACTAGGTTGTCTCCACATCTATCATATTGGGGGCTTTCTGGTGAAGCAGAGTGGTATGTCTTTAATTATAGGGATCTCTGGCCCTGCAGTCAGTTTGGCGGGTGTCTTAATCCATTTTGCATTGCTGTAAAGGAATACCCAAGACTGGGTAGTTTATAAAGAAATTAAATTAATTTGGTTAATGGTTCTGCAGACTGTACAGGAAGCATCTGCTTCTGGTGAGGGACTCAGAAAACTTCCAATCATGTGGCAGGCAAAAGGGTGCAGGTGTGTCCCATGGTGAGAGAAGAAGAAAGAAAAAAGGGGGAGGGTTCCAGGTTCTTTTTAACAGCCAGATCTTGTGGGAACTCTTAGAGCAAGAATTCACTCAGTACCATGAAGATGATACCAAAATATTCATACAGGATCTGCCCCCATGACCCAAACATCTCCCACTAGTCCCCATCTTTAATACTGGGCATCAAATTCAACATGATATTTGGAGGGGCCAAATATCCAAACTATCTCAGCAATATCCAAACTACTCAGCCATTTGAATGGCTTATAACTATTGCTATTCCTTCATCCCATGTATAGGTGTTTTATTGTATTGTCTAGAAGAGGCACCCATTTCGTACATTTTTTCCAGATTATTTAATCTCAGCCTGAATTCCCCATTATATGCCCTTCCCAGCTACACAACCCCTATACACTTTATTAGAAGCATAGGATTTTCAGAGATGCTCAGTTCTATCCTCTCGTTTTACAGAAGAAACTAAAGTCCAATGCCTCACACAAGACCACTTTGGTAGGTTGTTACTCTTCAAGATATTGCTGACCCTCTTTGTGGAATTATTTTCTTTACTCCTTTGCCATTGGATTTGGCCATGTTATTTCCCTTGAACGATGAAATATAAGCATAAATGATATATGTCACTTTCAGGCAGGGACTTTAAAAGCCATCACATGGTACTGCCATGTTCTATATCTCTTTCTAGGCAACAAGCAATGTCTGAGATAGATTACCGATAAAAGAATGCAGAGCCACAGTTGGCTCTCAGCAATGTAAATGAGAAATAAATCTTTGTTGTTGTAAGCTACTTGTGTTGTTATTGTTGACTTGAGGTCATTTGTTACTGCAGCGTCATATGGTCTACACTGACTGGTACTGTTATCCAATAAATAAATAACAGCTGGTTTAAGCCTCGGTCCTGATTCTCAGGCCAGCTTTTTTCCAACATGCCACATTGAACAAACATATTTCAGCTATAATGAGGGAAAGAGAGAACAACAGCCAACACTTAAGCAGGGCAGCTTTCGTTTTTAATATTTTTAGTCAGCTTGTATTAAAAAACTAATTTAAAAAGGATTTTGGGTATTGTTCAAAAGACCATCAGATGGCTAAATAATAAAAGAGACCTTTACTGGTGACATAAGCTTGCAGGCCAGGAAGAGTAAGTCTCCAGCTTGGACTGAAGGTGTTCTATCTTCGAAGAGGGGAAGGACAGGTTGAGTTTCACGACTCACAGGGCATGAATCATACATATTCAGCAGGTTTGAGGGAAAAGCTATACATATTTATGAGGGGGGGCTGAGTGTATTCAGACTGGGTAAACATGCATGTAATATACATCTTATGTTCACTTTGGGATGGGGTTTGAGCATTAAAATGAAGTGGAATTTGGCTCCTTATGTCAAAAGGTGAACTCTAGGACACAAGAACAGTTTGTGTGCAGCCTCTATTAGCTGCTGAAACCGGCCGAAGGCCTGCAATGGCTTATCAGAAAAGAATGTTTGTAAGGCTGGTCCTTGGTCGCCTGTCCAATCAAGGTTGTAGTGGTCTGGGTTGTAAGTCAGCCTGATCGCTCCTATTGTTACGGAGTTTAGCAAGGGATTTTTTTGTTGTTGTTGTTATAGTAGAAATTTAAATTTTGCCACAGCACCCAGGCCTGCACACCTCGACCCTGTGGTTAACTTTGCGATCTTAGGGCCCATCTTAGTTGATAAGAGGACATCTATTTTGGTTTCTTGGCTCACAGGGGAATATTCACACTATAGATCAGTTGCATTGTGCAAATAATTAAGGGCACGATTCCTCAGCAAAGCCTAGCCCAACAGTTAGACTTTCCCTAAACGTGTACGTCATATTCTGCAAAAGGTAAATATCATCTTACATAGTATCAAACCTAATGTGTTGTTAAGAATCAAAAACAACACAGAAACACCTGAAATTTAGAGAGCATCAAACAAACAACAATATAAGAGAAAGAAAAAAAGAAAAAAAAATTCCGACATTTCACATAATTGTAAACACCAATTAGGCATATAAATTTCCTTCATTATTTTCTAGTTAACGAGTTTTCAAATAAGCTGAGAACATCCTGGTGATGTCTTTACTTAACGTCGTAATTTCACAAACTGTCAAGAATGAAGAATTCCACTGGGGTAAATGAAGATATGCTTGAATTTTCTTAATTGCCACCTTGCTAAGGCTGCGAGCTCATTGTTTAGCAGTGTGACAAATGGTTCTAAGCCCTGTCAGGCAGTCACAGGGGAGACTGGGCTGCTACACAATGTGCCCATCTCATTACTGTGTTGCTGACAGCCCAGGCTGAGAGAAAAAAACAAAACTTGTTTCAGGAGTGGAGTTACACGGGCCAGTACGGTAGCGATGGGCAAAATAGAGGAGCTCTCCTTATTGCCAGAACATTAGCTCTCCTGGGATCTGGCCTTGCTTCGTGGGAGAAGTGTTGGCTTGAGGGCAAAGCCCCAGTATTCTGCATTGGCTCTCTGCATAATCCTTAACACAGTGGCTAGCACATGGCACATTCTCAAGAAATATTTGCTGAATAGATGAATGACTGAATGAACATTTCTCACACCCAACCTTATTGTTTCCTTTTTATCTCCACTTGCCAGAAGATAGACTGAAGAAACTAAGCATATGATGATACCATATTATTCAAATTTGACACTTTGAGCCGAGGACCCTCTACCTCCAGCTCACACTAATTGCCTCCCCTTCCATATCTTCATTCACTCTCTTGTACCCAATTCCCTGACCCATCAGTTCTGAATGCTTCTGAGGCATGATCCCACAGCTGAGTCAACTTTCAGTCCTTCCCAGTGCTAAACAAAGCATATTGTTCTTAGCAGGTGTTCTGTATATTTTAATTTAAAAATAATATTTTATATTTTTAATGTTTTGTGTCCCAGAAATATTTGCTATTTAGAAATGGGATAAGAATAGAAAATGATGAACAAATAAGAATGAACTGCTGCAGGAGGGATTTCATATGCAAAGGTAAGGGAAATAGTCCTTGGAATCTTACTGCATAAAGAGGGGGTTTCAAGTCCTGGTTCACAGACTGGCTTTGGTATATAGTATGCATTCTCACTTGGGGTCATATTATACCCTAAGACGGTGACAACTGCTTCTTGGGGAGGGATAAAAAATTATCAGATATCACAGTGGTTTGTCCCTCTCCTCAAAGGGCCATGGCACATGGCAGATGTACAGTATGTCTGTAGTATTAACATTGCATGGGGTGGGGGTGATGAAAAAAAAATCTTATAAGACCCTTTGGGGTAAGGGGGACGATAGCGGGGAAAAAAGGTTGAGAAGCACTGGTTTATGAGGATATTTTTCCAAGCCCAAAGAAAAATAGGTTGTGTTACACACACACACACACACACACACACACACACACACCCCTCTGCATAGAGTAGATAGATAAGATAGACAATCCACGTGATTTTGCTAACAGGGCTTTTTGGGAGAATTCAGTATTTTACTTTGATTTTGAGATTTTCCTTTCTGAGAAAAGTAAACATTAGACAACTCTGCTAGTATCCAGGTTAAAAAAATGCTTCTGGTTATTAAAATTCCAGTCTGAGAATCACTATTTTGAAATATGGACAACTCAATCTATGTGTAAAATTAGTCTTGTCAAATATCAAACAATGTGACTAATTTTAGAGCACAGGAGATGAATATTTCAGTCCCAGAAAGAACTTCAGAAAGAGATCACTTTCCTATAAGTCCCAGTGCAGGAGTTAATTACACTCTTCAGTTCATGGTAAATAGTCTCCAATTGTCTGAGCTGTTTGCTTGATTCATTGATGTCTATCTACACTCTGCTCCCATGCCTCTCCTCCAACATTTCAGTGTGTTAAATGTGCATTCCATTGGCTGAGCACAGTGGCTTACACCTGTAATCCCAGCACTTTTGTAGGCCGAGGCATGATGGATCACTTGACCCCAGGAGTTGAGACCAGCTTTGGCAACATGGTGAAACAGATCTCTGAAAAAAATTTAAAAATTAGCCAGGTGTGATGGTGCCCGCCTGTTGTCCCAGCTACTCAGGAGGCTGAGGTGGGAGGATCATCTGAGTTCAGGAGGCAGAGGCTGCAATGAGTCAAGATTGATCATCTGAATTCAGGAGGAAGAAGCTTCAGTGAGTCAAGATTGCAACATTACACTCCAGCCTGGGTGACAGAATGAGACTCTCCCTTAAAAAAAAGTGCATTTTGCTGATTTTATATATTATTCTGAATACATAAAATTTTTTATTATTGCATTGTTGTTCTGTATTTTAATTTATATACATGGCAGTATTATCTACCCTATTGTTTCTTACTCTATTTTTGTTCTGTTTTTAAGATCTGTGTTGCCCTGATGCTTCCTCCACTGCATCATCCTCCTGGGTGTGCATCTGCCATGACACATTCAGCCCTATTGCAGAAATAATTTCCACATTGTCTCCAGCTCCTCAGTTCCCCAGATATCTTGGCAATGACCCTTCACATACATGTCTTCTTATGGATCTGGCTGAGAGTCTCTGGGACTTCCTTGCTTAATCCTGAAGGTGCAGGAGCCATTTTGAAAAACGTTTTGACGCCAATTGTCATAATCATATGACTTTTCTGCTGTTTAACTATATTTTATATTTCTGAAATATATTCCACTTGATTTTGATATATACATTTTATTTATAGGGACAGAGTTTCTCTCTGCTGCCCAAGTTGAAGTACAGTGGTGCAGTCACAGCTCACTGCAGCCTAAAACTCCTGAGCTCAAGCTATCTTCCTGCTTTGACCTCCCAAGTAGCTAAGAGTACAGGTCCTACTATATATTTTTATATATTCTTGAATCATGCAAGGGCCTACTATATATTTTTATACACTCTTGAATTCAGTTAGTGAATGTATTTTAATACCTATGTTCATAAATGAAAAGTGCCTATTATTTCTATATATTTTTTCTTGCTTTTGTTGTTATCTATATTTGGAGTTAAGAACACACTAGCTCCATAGAATAAGCTAGGTAGATTTTGTTCTTTTGTATTTCCCTTAAATAACTTGTATAAGTTAGGAATCAGCTTCTTCTTAAAAATTTGAACAAATTATCTGTAAAGACATCTGGACCTGGGACTGTAATAGAGGATAGTCTTTGTCTACCATTTAAAAATAACTATTATACTATTCAAGATGTTTTCTTGTGCCAGTCTTCCAGGAATTTATCCCATTACCCTGTAGTTGCTAATAATCCTTAGTATTTTTATAATTGTCCATTATATCTACAGTTATTTCATTTTGTATTTGTATATATTTTAAGTTTTATTGAGATATAGTTTGCATAACATAAAATTTACTTGTTTTAACTGTACATTCAATAATTTTTAGTAAATTTACAGAGCTGTGCAACCATTATTCCAATCCACTGTCAGAAGATCCCAAGTTGGGGGTGGGGATGGGGGCAAATGGTCACTCCTATTCTTACCCCTAGCCCCACTCCTAGCCCCAGGCAGCCACTAATCAACTTTTTGTTTCCACAGATCGATCATTTTTAGATTGCATTCTATATTTTGTTTATTTGCATTAATATTTTCAAAGAGTTGGCTTTAAACTTTTTTAACCTTATCTTTTTTATTTCATCAGTTTTGAAGTTCTTCTTCTTAGTCCATCCCCCGATGACAGCAGCCAGTGACAAGAGCAGGACACAACCTTCACTTCCTCTGATGATCCCTCAGGCTTTGGCTGGGCAGTGTCTGCTCAGCCCTTCTCTTTGGTGTGTATGCTCATTGGTCAACAGAGACAGAGAGAAACTCTGTCACTATAAATAAATTTCCTTGCCCCAAATCTAGATGTCGGACTTCCAGCTGCTATGAAGGTCAACCCTAAAGCCCTCGGAGGACAAAGGGCCCCAGTTTCTGGCCTAGATATGCAAGCCTCCAAACTGTCTGAGACCCCAGATTTAAATTTATGCCATTGTGAGTTATGTGTGCCTAGAAAGAAAACAGAGAGAAAGAATATGAACTGGCTGGTCAGTGAAGTGGCTGGTTAGGATAGAAACTGGCCCAATCAATTTCTATTTGCTAAGGAACTGGAAGACTCACATCATCATCCCTGAAGTAAAAAAGAAATAGAATATTTAAAGGACTAAAAGAAGATTTTAAAGTCATGTGTCCTTTTGTCTTTCCCACAAATGTGCCCATGACTGCCTCACTTTTCTCCTTCCTATGCTAATTATTGATTAGGTCTTATAGAAATTTCTCTAATCTTCTTTGTAATCTGTACTATTGCCAATCAATGGGAAAGGGAAGGGAGCTAATATCAGGCACCTAATGTTTACCAGCCACTTTATGGAATTTTCTTTTTGTATATTCACAGTAGGAGTGCAGACATCCTTTGACATACTGATTTCATTTCCTTTGTATAGGGTAAACCCAAAAATGGGATGGCCAGGTTATATGGTAGTACTATTTTTAATTTTTTGAGAAAACTCCATACTGTTTCCCGTAATGCCTGGCCCTTTGAGTCTGGTACGATTATCATTCTAATTTTAGAAATGAAGCAACTGAGAAAAGTTAGGTGACTTGCCCATGCTCATTATATACCAGTCACTTAGTGACTTCCTAGGGTCACGCAGATGGTGTCAGAGCCGGAATGAAAGCTAAGATCCATATCACACTGCAAATCTCATGTTCCTTCTATGCCCCTGTGCCTAAAATATTAGGCTGGAAGAAACCCTGAACTTCATCAGGTGAAGCAGTCCTCAAAAGTCAGTCTATTATTCAAATCTCCACACATTTAAAATTATCCATATAGTACCTAAACTAATATGACAATATTTTTATTTAAATAGATTTATAATTTTTAATAAAATATTTTTATAAAAGCTTTTTGTCATTACTGGTAATGAAAAAGTTAGTATCATTTGGTGTAAACAAGAAGTATATGGCTTAACTATTTTCAAATAATCTTGTTGCCGAGCCACCCCCAAACTCAGTGCCTTATAAGAAGGTGTGCTTATTCTCACATGAACAGGTCTGCAGATTGGCTTAGTTTGGCTGATCTAGTTGGGCTTAGTTGGCCAGGCTCCAAGTTGTAGGTCTGCCTCACGTATCTTATTTTGGGGCCCAGAATTAAAGAACAGAGGCTGTCTGTGGTTTGAAACTGGTACCCCATCATGTCTACTCATATTTCATTGGCCAAAGCAAGTCACACACCAATCCCAACATCAATGAGGCGGGGAAAGATAATTTGCTCACAGAAGATAGTGAATATCTGATGAACATTAATCTACCACAAGTGAAAAAGGAATAGCCAACACATTGAAAACAAAACAATAATTTAAAATTTTAGTTAGCCACCACTGCCTGCAGAAATGAGGTTTCCAAATAAAATACTGGATACTCAGTTAAAATTTAATTTCAGATAAACAACAAATCATTTTTAGAATAAGTATGATCCATGCAATATTTGGACATATTTTTAAAGGTTATTCATTGCATTGTGCTCATTTGCTTAATCTAGCAATTCTATGTAGAAATATTTTAGTCTAAGCCTGCTTTTTCCTTTTTTTTTTTTAAACTGAGATTAGCAAGTGTTACAATATTTCAGCATTAAATTGAGACTTTGCCTCAATGTAGAAACTGAGGAGAGAGAGTTGACCATAGGGAGTAACTTTCTCATGATGTGATATAATACCTTTTAGGGTCCTTTCTGTCTGCCTTGTAAAATCATCACACATTCATCTAGGATTATCTGGCATACAAGCAGAGGAACTTTTCTCTTGCTTGTCCCATTCTCTGGTAAACTTCATACTACAGATGAAAAAACTGAAGTCCAGGGGTCAGATAAGAAGCTCATGCAACTCCATACAGCCAGTGGCTGAGATCTATCTCAGCTTAGGAGGCTTCTAATCCTCTCCCTTGGAAATATAGAAACACTTCAGTGTATCTCTTCAAGATATTTATTTTTTAATTCCAGAACGTTCTGAAAGTCAAATTTACAATTATGATTTCAAGGTTAAGAAGTAGGAAATGAGGTGTGGGTTTTTCAGTAACTTCCTGCCGGTCATAATTAACTTTTATTTGAGCTTTGCTCAGCTCCAACCTTGATATACTGGAGCTATGTGGAGAGAAATACTTTTCAACTTCCCCCAGATGCTTGAGATAAATGGCTAGATGCAGAATAGTTATTAATTAAAAGTCAGGTACTGTGGGCATCCTTTTGATGGTTCTGAAACTGCTAATCACCGGCTCTGTCTACCGTGGTCCTTATATAGGCCTGTGGGATTGAGCTGCTCAGGTATTTAATGAGAAAATGCCAAGACTGTGTTTAATTTACTTGAAGGCCGCCACCCCCCAAACTCATACACAGAGAAGTGCAATTTCAGTGCAAACCAGAGACCATTAAGAATGTCTTAAATCCTTTGAAATCCTTTTCTATTGAATCATATGCTTGTGGGAAGGGCTCCCAGACAATTTAATGGAAACAAATCTACTTACTTGGAAGATGAGTTTTGTTCAGGTAGTACTGATGATCTGGCAGGCCCTCTTTCTGGTTCAGATTTTACAAAGTCTAGACAGATCCTATCTCTTCCTCCTCCTCTTCCTTCATGGAGCCTTCCCAGATCTCACCAGCATCCAGAGTTGAATTCTGAATTTACAGCTATTGTTTCCTGCCCATTTCTTTGTAATGAACTGATCCTGGCAATAGGATGTCACCAACATTGTGTGTACGTGTGGTGGGTGAAAGGGCACTAGTGTTTAGTTGGGTAACAACACCACTATATACTGAAAGTACATAAGGACTGAAAGTTCTTATCTTTATCTGTGCTTGTCTTCATGCCTTTGGGGTTGGCAAACTGTTTTCAAGAGCCACTATTGGCCAGGAGAGGTGGCTCACATCTGTAATCCAAGCACTTTGGTGGGCGGATCATGTGAGGTCGGGAGTTCAAGACCAGCCTGACCAACATGGTCAAACCTCGTCTTAAAAAAAAAAAAAAAAGACAGCCACTATCTTTATATCATAAACAAGGGAACACACTTACTCTCTTATCCCTGAAGTGTTCTTCCTGTTCTTTCTTATCTAACTCACTTCTTATACTAAAGAGCCAGCTGCAACTCAAGGTTCAGGAAGACATCCCTTATCCTTGCATCTGAGTTATGTGCCCCTCTGATATGCTTATGGCCCCTTCAAACTATCAACACCAGGGCTCAGATAACATTTTCTATAAAGGGTCATCAAATAAATATTTCTATCTGTGCAGGCCATATAAAGTCTCTGTCATAACTACTCAACTGTGTCACTGTAACTCAAAAGCCGCCATGCATGTGGCTGTGTTTCAACAAAACTTTGTTGATGGACACTGAAATTGGAATTTCATATCATTTTCATGGACCACGAAATGTTCTTTTGAAAATTTGTTTCTGACCATTTAAAAATGTAAAAACCATACTTAGCTCCCAGTTGTACAAAAAGAAGTGTGGACTGCATTTGGTCTTTGGGCTGTGCCATGGTTTGCAGATCTCTGACCTAAGCTTTTGTTTGTTTACTTGACTTTTTCAACTCACGATAGTAAAAGCTCCCCTTGAGGACCTCCCATCTCAGCACATCTAGGACATAGAAGGGTGTTTGAATTGTGTGCTGGAGGTTAACCTCTACCTACCTCAGGCTGCATCGCTAAGTACCTGCTCTGCCCACCATAGTTCTCATGTCGGCAGATAGATAGTTCCCATCTATCCCAGTGGGATAGACAACTCAAATGTTTAATGAGAAAATGCTTTAGTTGGCGTATTAGTCCATTTTCACACTGCTTATAAAGATATACCAGAGGCTGGGCAATTTCCAAAAGGAAGAGGTTTAATGAACTTACAGTACCACGTGGCTGGGGGGGCTTCACAATTATGGCAGAAGGTGAAAGACATGTCTTACGTGGCGGCAGACAAGAGAAGAGAGATTCTACAGGGAAATTCCTTTTTATGAAAGCCACCAGATCTCGTGAGACCTGTTCACTATCATGAGAAAAGCTGGGGAAAGATCTGCCTCCATGATTCAATTATATCCCACCGGGTCTCTCCCACAACATGTGGGCATTCAAGTTGAGATTTGGGTGGGGACAGAGCCAAACCATATAATTCTATGGCCCCTCTCAAATCTCATGTCCTCACATTTTGGGTGAGGACACAGCCAAAGCATATAATTCCCTGGCCCCTCTCAAATCTCATGTTCTCACAATTCAAAACCAAACAGGCCTTCCCCAGAGTCCCCCGAAGTCTTAACTCATTTCAGCATTAACTCAAAACTCCACAGTCCAAAGTCTTATCCAGGACAAGGCAAGTCCCTTCTGCCTGTGAGCCTCTAAAATCTAAAGCAAGTTAGTTACTTTCTAGATACCATGAGCATACAGGCATTGGATAAATACAGCCATTACAAATGGGAGAAACAGGCCTCACAAAGGGGATACAGGCCCCATACAATTCTAAAATCCAGCAGGGCAGTCAATCTTAAAGCTCCAAAATGATCTCCTTTGAGCCCATGTCTCACATCCAGGTTACACTGATGCAAGAGGTGGCTTCTCATGGTTTTGGACAGCTCCTCCCATGTGGCTTTGCAGCGTACAGCCCCCTTTCTAGCTGCTTTCATGGGCTGGCATTGAGTGTTTGTGGTTTTTTCCAGGTGTGTAGTGCAAGCTGTAGATGAATCTATCATTCTGGGGTCTGGAGGACAATGGTCCTCTTCGCACAGCCCCACTAGGCAGTCCCCCAGTAGGGACTCTCTGTGGGGGCTCCAACCTCACATTCCCTTCTGCGCTATGCTAGCAGAGGTTCTCCATGAAAACCTCACCCCTGCAGCAAACTTCTGCCTCAACATCCAGGCATCTCCATATATCTTCTGAAATCTAGGTGGAGGTTCCCAAACCCCAATTCTTGGCTTCTGTGCAATGGCAGGCTTAACACCACATAGAAACTGCCAAGCCTTAAGGCTTACACCCTCTGAAGCCATAGCCTGAATTCTATGTGGACCCCTTTCAGCCATGGCCTAGAGCAGCTGAGATGCATCAGGGCACCAAAACCCTAGGCTGCACACAGCACAGGGACTCTTGGCCTGGCTAATGAAACCACTTTTTCCTCCAAGGCCTCCAAACCTGTGATGGCATAGGCTGCTGTGAAGACCTCAGACATGCCCTAGAGATATTTTCCCCATTGTCTTGGGGATTAACATTTGGTTCCTCGTTAGTTATTCAAATTTCTACAGCCAGCTTGCTTGGATTTTCCTCAAATAATGGGATTTTCTTCTCTATCACCTTGTCAGGCTGCACATTTTCCAAACTTGTACGCTCTGCTCCCCTTATCAAACTGTATACCTTTAACAGCACCCAAGTCGCTTCTTGAATGATTTTCTGCTTAGAAATTTTTTCTGCCAGATACTCTAAATCATCTCTCTCAAGTTCAAAGTTCCTCACATCTCTAGGACAGGAGCAAAATGCCACCAATCTCTTTGCCAAACATAACAAAAGTCACCTTTGCTCCAGTTCCCAACAAGTTCCTCATTTTCATCTGAGACCACCTCAGCCTGGACTTTGTTGTCCATAGCACTAACAACATTTTGGGCAAAGCCATTCAACAAGTCTCCAGGGAGTTGCAAACTTTCCCACATTTTCCTGTCTTCTTCTGAGCCTTCCAAACTGTTCCAACCTCTGCCTGTTACCCAGCTCCAAAGTTGCTTCTACATTTTGGTTATCTCCTCAGCAGTGTCCCACTCTAGTCGTACCAATTTACTGTATTAGTCTGTTTTCATGCTGCTGACAAAGATATACTTGAGACTGGGAAATTTACAAAAGAAAAAGGTTTAATGGACTTGTAGTTCCATGTGGCTGGGGAGGCCTCACAATCATGGCAGAAGGTGAAAGTCACAGCTCACATGGAGGCAGACAAGAGAATAGAGCTTGGGCAGGGAAACTCCCCTTTTTAAAACCATCAGATCTTGTGAGATTTCTTCACTATCATGAGGACAGCAGGAGAAAGACCTGCCCCATGGCTCAATTATATCCCACTGGGTCCCTCCTACAATACATGGGAATGCAGGATGAGCTTTGGGTGGGGACACAGCCAAACCATATCTGTTGGATATAAGTTATATGCTGCTTTCTTTGTTCTCCACCACACCCAGATAGGAAAAAAGTACCAAATCAATGCAACATAACATTAAAAGGGGCTTTAAATCCTTTAGCATCTTCTGTAATTGAATTGTGTACTCAAGAGAAAGGCTCCCTTACATCTGTGTAGTGCAGGTAGCAGTAAAAATAAATAAAAGAAGGACCCCAGACATAGTGCTGTAAATATAAATATTCTGCTTCTTTCCATCTGCCCTACCACATCTTAGTTCAATAGCTCTGTTCACTTGAAAACCCTCCCTGCTGGTAAAAGTCCTCCAGGCTTGGATAATTTATTTCTCCTTCTCCTCCACGAAGCTTCCTGAGGCCCATGAGTTTTGTATAAGCCGTTCCCTCTGCTTGCAATGGTCTTCTTTGTGGCTCATTCCTTGTGACTTTTAGGACTCAGTTTTCTTGTCACATCCTCAGAGAAGCTTTCTATGACCACTCCGATGACACAGATACCACCCTCTTCCTGCATGTCAGTACTGATCCTTTCTCTTCCCAACACTGTTATGATTTGTAACTCTGTATCTACTTATGAGTTTGATTTTTGGCTCTGCAGTCTAGCATAGTTCCTGACACACAGCAGGTACTCAATAAACATCTGCTGAATAAATGAACAAGAAGTTGGCTTCCTGAGACACATTGCTTATATTTAAATACCAGCACCCCATTCCTAAGCTTTTGGGAAATTCACTTGTTAAGCTTTTTTTTTTTTTTTTAAATATGTAAAATGCATTGGATTTTTACACATTAAAGTACACCAACAAAATTTACCAATATCACCTACTTCATGACGTTATTGTAAGTATAAAATGAGAATAGCTTAGTATAGTGCCTGGCACATAAGAATGCGAGCAATATCTATGTATCCATCCATCCATATAACAACTATCTATCATCTATCAGCTATATATCTATCAATCATCATCATTGTTCAATTTATTATCTCTTGAATGAATAAATTCATATCAGAGACAATCCTTCTAATGGTTTTACACCCATTTCTTTGTCTTTGCTTACATTATGCTCAAGACCTCTAATATAACTTTATTCTGGTAAAAACCAGGATAAACAAACTAAATTATCAGAGACAGAGTTCTCAAGTTTTCAGTTTCTCACCATGTAATTGCCCTTGGCTTATATACACAAACATGCGCCCACTCCTGGACAGCTCTCACAGTAGGAAGAATGAATTCTGAGCTACTATGTCATCATAGAAATTTTATACAGCACAGGGAAAATCAAAAGCTATCTTGTGGATGCTGGTTAGTTGGAAGGAGTTATTTTAAAATCTATTAAAAAAAAAAAACAACTCTGCTTCATTGTTCAGCATTGGTTGGTCTCCATCAAACCGAGACTTTTGCTAATGAAAGAAAGACTTGCTCGTCCAAAATTATAGAAAGGTATGAGGAGTTAATTGTTGCAATTATCCACTGAGTAGACTTGGACTGTGAATCCCTTAAAGGATGGATAGCTAATTGCTGCTAAATGGAGATTAGATTACACTCTCCATGTTTTCAAAATGAACTGGAGTTTAGCAGGCCTTAAAGAATTATCTGAGTCAAAGTAAAGGGCACAAAAGATGTCCTCAGAGTTTGATAAAAACACACACACATGAGCATAAAGTCAGAACTTGTTTGCAAATTCTTTTGTTAGTCCTTGCTTTCCATGATATATATGATACTGTAGGTTTTATTAGACCATAATTTTTTCTAATTCCAAATAATTGATAAAAAAGAGAAAATCAATGCCATTTGAGAATGAGACAAGAACTATAAAACTACACGTAGAATTTTAATATTAATGCTGCATGGTAATATGTTTAATGATTGTTTTGCCTTAGCAGGACCCTCTTTGAAGGGCTTATTAAGGTACACAGGCTTTCCAGTGTAGGCAGCAATTGTAGCACCAGATTAAAACAACATTTTGAAGCAAATATTTTAAAAATCTCAATATCTTTACACAGCTTTTTTCTTCTTTTGTTTGGCCTTGGTTTAAGTATATACTGCATGTGCATCCTGGGGGCAAGCACTGTATCTTGACATTTCTCTAGTTTCTGTTGCTCCTAGCAGTGTCTACTCTAAAGCTGGCTAAATAAATAATACGTGAATGAATAAATGAATGGACAAATAAACATCATGCAACAATGTAAATTCAACAGGATGCTACTCAATATAAGAACCAACATTAATCTCTTAGGAATTCTGTCTCTAGAGTCTATCAATGTAGGAATAGGTTTTCTCCTCCCTAAAATTTTCTGTTCAACTATCTTCAGCTGTGAAGCTGGCTACTCGGGGCTTAAAATATACTTGGAACGTGAACCGCCTGGCTTCATGTCAGGATTCATTTTATTGGTATTGCCTTTTAATACCTTTATGTGGATTAAAACAAAACAGATTGGAAGATGTTGTCCCTAAATGTTCTGTTAAAAAAAAAAGAAGGAATATCTACAAGCAAGTTGCTTTGAAGCACAATGTGTGTATGCACAAGAAATTACAGGGAAGAAAAACATTCTTCATTACCTGCCATGAAACAGAGTTCTTGGTCTGACTTGAACCTGAGCTTCTGCTACCATTATTTGGAACCCACCCAAGAAGTTTGCAATTTGCAAGAGGAATATCATGGTAGGCTAAATAATGCCCCCCAAAAACATTAGGTCCTACTTCTTGAAGCCTATAAATATTATGTAAATATTAACATATGGAAAAAGGGTCTTCACAGATGAGATTAAGGATCTTGAAATAGGAAGATTATACTGAACAGTCTGGGTGAGCCCTAAATGTAATCAAGAGAATCCTCCTAAGAGGAAAGAAGAGAGATTTCAGACAAGCAGAAGAGGAGAAGGTAATGTAACTATGGGGGCAGAAACTGAAGTGACGTGACCGCAAGCCAAGAAATACCAGCAGCCATGAGAAACTGGAAGAGACAAGAACAAATTCTCCCCTTGTTCCCCTGGAGGAAGCCTGGCCCTGCGAATGCCTTGATTTTGGCCCAGTGAAGCTGATTTCATACTTCTGGCCTCCAGGACTGTAAAGGCTTAAATTTCTGTTGTTTTAAGCCAAAAACTTTGTCATAATCTGTTATAGCAGCCACAGGAAACTAATACAAATACACAATTTTATTTTTATTCAGACTGAAACCCAAATCCAGATATTTTCCATAAATTCTTATGACTACTTATTATTACCACATAACAGTTGTTAGAAATGCAGAATCTCTGGCCCCATCTTCAGAATCAGAACTTGCAATTTAATAAGATCCCAGGCAACCCATATACACTTTCACATTTGAGACTTGCTGCTCTAAATGACTCTGCAGCCTTTTGGTGAGAAGGTGCTTCTCAATTATCTGAAGGTTTGCGGTCACCATCTGGTGTAGGGTTAAGTGTTGTATTAACAGGCTGGTGAAGGTCTTATGATACATGAGAAAGGGGCTAGCAATGCAGGTAAAATCCTTGTCTCAAATTGGAATCCCAGCACACCTTATACCTTACACCTTGAGAAGGAATGTGTAAATGGCAACTATCTTGGAACTGCATCCTGGAGAGACCAGGGTTCTTAAAGACGGTGTTCAAATGCCTGAAAACAATTCTGATATTTACATGAACAAATCATACACTTTCCATTTATCCTAAGAGTTAACAGAAAAAAACTTCTGATAGAGCAGTCCCTAGAGAAGTGAGCTTCTGGGTACACATTACATGAATGACATATTGACAAAGATGTTACAGGGACACAAGTTTAAATGTGACTGGAGTGAACAGATGACCTTTAACTTTTCTTTCCGGAGAAAGCTTGCATTTATGGGATTCTGAAACACCATCTAATGTCAATTACACTTCTTTAACAAAGCAAGCTGGTTGAATTACAGCATCTATAACCAAAAGAAAACTCATTAAACGGTTTGGATGGATTTCAAAAACTGTGCAAGACTGTTTTCTGACCTATAGAAAAATCCAGCAGAGGAAATTTACCCGTCAAACTCCTGCTTTAATAGGCAACAGTAAAATGCTGGAGTCAACAACACAATCTATGAATGTGTATGGCAGCTAATTTTTAATTGGCACTTTCTCTTGCACCTGCCATAGGAGTTTCACACATTTATCAAAATACTGAAAATGCTTACTTAGTATTTGCAATCTTGTTCCATTCACATATGATCAACACTACACAAATTAGTGTCCATCTAAACACTCACAGATAACTGGAGCACAAAAAAGGTTACTCTACAGTTACCTAGCTGGAAGAGGTTTCAGGGTTAGTTTCAACTCTTTCATCCTATTAAGTGAGAAGAAAAAACAAACACTGTAGGTAGAAGACTACCGCAACTTTATTAAGCGAGGCACCCAGGGTTAGGAGACAGATGCTTATGCTGCCTGTTTCAAACTCTCAATAGAACTGGAAGTTTCTAGCGTGATAGGACATCCTAGTAGAGACATGGTGGGGAAGGAGATGAGGAAGTTAGGGCAAGACTATGAATCTTCTATACTAGACCAAAGAGTTCCCCAAAATTTTGTGTCAGTTTAGAGCTTGAGGATGTGACTCATCTCTTTACTTGGAAATAAGTCTTTTCAGATGTAATTGGCAAAGATGAGGTCATACTGGATCAAGGTGGGCTCTAAATCAAATGACTGCTTTCCTTATAAATAAGCCATAACACAGCCATACACACAGAGAATAGGACTATGTGAAGACAGAGGCAGAAGCTGGAGTGATGCTGCTAGAAGCCAAAGAATCCTGAGGATTTCTAGCAACCACCAGAAGCTAGGGAGAGGCAAGGAAGTGTCCTCCCCTAGAGTTTTCAGACAAAGCATGGCTCTGCGAACACCTTGATTTTGGATTTCTAACCTCCAGAATTGTGAGAGAATAAATTTCTGTTGTTTTAAGCCACCCAGTTTGTGGTAATTTGTAACATCAACCCTAAGAAGCTAATACCAACAACTCCTGTGATTCCAGCACTTCGGGAAGATAAGATGAGTGGATCACTTGAAGTCAGAAGTTCAAGACCAGCCTGGCCAACATAGTGAAATACAGAAAATAGCCAGGTCCCATAGTGCATGCCTATAATTCCAGCTACTCAAGAGGCTGAAGGTCAAGAATCGCTTGAACTCAGGAGGTGGAGGTTGTAATGAGCTGAGATTGCACCACTGCACTCCAGCCTGGGAAACAGAACACTGCTCCATCTCAAACAAAACAAAACAAAACAAAATATTCCAAAAACTAATACATACCAATCCCAATTTATAATAAAAAATGCCAATGATGCTGATAGCTGACATTTATGTTTATGATGATCCAGGCACATGTTCAGTTCTTGACATGGATTATTTCATTTAACCCTAGAAATGGAAGCATCCTGTGAGGTAGATTTAATTCTTTATTTCTTTTTTTTCTTTTTCTTTTTTTTTTTTTTTTTTTTTGAGACAGAGTCTCACTTTGTTGCCCAGGCTGGAGTGCAGTGGTGCGATCTCTGCTCACCCTGGCTCAAGTGATTCTCCTGCCTCAGCTTCCTGAGTAGCTGGAACTACAGGGACCCACGACCACATCCAGTCAATTTTTGTACTTTTAGTAGAGATGGGGTTTCACCATGTCGATCAAGCTGGTCTCAAACTCCTGACCTTGTGATTCATCTGCCTGTTTCCCAAAGTGCTGGGATTACAGGTGTGAGCCATTGTGCCCAGTCTTAATTATTATCCTCATTCTACATTCACTTGCCCAGGGAACCACAGCAAGTGGCTGAGCCAGGGTTTGAAGCCCTGTAACTCTGAATAGGGCTCACATTCTTCACAGCCATGCCCAACTGTCTCCCAGTCATGATGGCCAAACTCAGTGCTCATAGAGACAACTGTGCCCTATCTCTGCTCCACTATCTCTTCCTACTCCTTGAAGCTGAATCCAGAACTTTCAGGCAAATGATCAAAAATACTCAATTGCTTCAGCAGCAGAAAGCAATAAAAACCTTTTCAGCAAGGAATTCCTAATATCAGTCGCTAGGCTTCACTGGTAAGGTCACTGGCAATCAACTTCATCTCCATATCCAAGTCTCAGTAGCTGGAATTGAATTGTCTTATAAATGAGGGAAGATACAGACACAAAACATGGGGAAATTATTTTTTTTTTCAGGTGGGAGCATATTTAAAGGCCAACTTGAGGGAGCTGAATCAAATATTCGGTTATGTTTTAAATCTAATAGAATCGTAGGCATTCTACAAATGAGGAAACTGAGGACTAGAAATGAGAAGGGTTTTATCCAACAGTAGAGGCAAGTTACCTAAAGATTCCAAGTTAGAACACAGGTTTCCCAGCCACAAGTCCAATATTCATTATATACAACTTTCCATCTGCACATCTACTCTTTTTTTCTCTGTCCATCCATTCTTCTGTCCATCTTCATTCATTCATCTGTCACTCATTCATTCATCCAGGCATGCATCCACCTACCCTTCCATACAAGCATCCATCTGTCCATCTAAATATTCATCCGTCTACCATTCTACCCCTCACCAATTTAATAATTATGAAGCACTAACAAATTATAGTTATTGGAGATATAAGGCTGAATGGGACATTGTCACAGTCCTCAGGAACTCAATAACACATAATAGTCAAATGCTTGGTTCATCATTTAAGAGTTTCCAGAAATATAGTGCTAAGAATATACAGGTAGAGTTGAATCTGAGTGTGTGGTCAGCTGTTAAAAATAGTTCTAATTGCAACACTTTTAAAAATATAGATTCTAGTACCTCTATTTCATTTTTTCATTTCAGTTTTCCAAAATCAGGTGCCTAGTGTCAGGAACATGTAGTTATCGCAAAATCAATAAAAATAATGCATATGATGCATGGACTCAAAAGTAAAAAAAAATAATAATGCAAATCATGGGTTCTGTCTACAAGATGTCCATTGTCAACATGAGATTACTGGTATTTGTTTGTTTAGTCCATAAAATCATCATGCATTCAGATATTTGCACATTTTAAAGTAGGGTCTGTTTCATTTAACCCAATTAAAAACATTAAAGAAACATTGTTACAGAGGAGAAAAATTTCATATGTTCACACTCAGCAATGCAGTTGTCTTTCATTGTTCTCTCCATGTCTTCCCAGTTGCACAGGGATTTATTCATATTGAGTGCCAATAGAGGGGAATGACTCCAGGAGGCACGCTGACCTGGATTCAGATCCTGTGTTATTTGATGACTCCAGGCAGTGAGATTAACAAATGTTAGAGCAGAAGAGACTTAATAACTTTATCATGATTTAGGTGCTTACATGTATGAGCTCACTTACTATTTATAGCCATCCTGGACCTAGTCCTTTCATCAATTCCACTTTATGATTAAGGAAACTGAGGCACAGGAGCATTAAGTGTTGATGTGCTAGTCATCACGAAAAGAACACATTGAAGATAAAATCAGCTATAGCATCCATTGTTTGCAACTCTTTTGTGTCATGATTTGGTTTGTATTTACACACTTTGAGTGCTAAGCCACTCAGTGCCTCTGAGATATTCCTCATGGCAGACACCACAGGATATGGTAGAAAAAGCCCCTGAGAGAGATCAGAAGATGGGAATTTCAGTGGTGGCATTTCTGTTTACTCCTTGTGTGGCCCTAGGCTAGAAACTTATTCATTAATTTTTAAGCCAGAAGAGGCTTCTACAGTGATCTGTATCAATATCCCCTCTACAGGTAAAAAAAACACTAAGATCCAAAGGGGTTCAGATGTGCTGAAGGTCACACAGCTAATTAGTGCCATAACATTCACTTTAAAGTCAGTCTTATTCCCTCTAAACACACATTATAAATGTTTCAAACTTGATATCTAGTTTGCTTAACTTTAGGGGTCAGATTTTATAGATTCAAATCCCCATGCTTCCTCTTACTAGGCATACAATCCAGGGCAAATGACTTTTCCTGTGTTCCAGTCTCAACTTTATCTTTGCTTTTGGGACAAGGTCTTGCTCTGCTTCCCAGGACGGAGTGCAACGGTGGAATCACTGCTTGCTGCAGCTTCAACCTCTCAGGCCCAAGTGATCCTTACATCTCAGTCTCCTGAGTAGCTGGGTCCATAGGCACATGCCACTATGCATGGCTAATTTTTTGTTTTTGTTTTTAGCGATAGAGTCTCATTCTGTTGCCCAGGCTGGAGTGCTACGGCATGATCTTGGCTCACTACAACCTCCGCCTCCCAGGTTCAAGTGATTCTCTTGGCTCAACCTCCCAAGTAGCAGGAATTACAGGCATGCATCACCATACCTGGCTTTTTTATTTTTAGTAAAGATGGGGTTTCACCATGTTGGCCAGGTTGGCCTTGGACTCCTGATCTCAGGTGATCTGCCCACCTCAGCCACCGCAGAGTGCTAGGATTACAGGTGTGAGCCCCTGCACCCAGCCTATTTTTGAAAAATTTTTATTAAGACATGAGGTCTTACTATATTCCCCAAGCTGGTCTTGAACTTCTGAACTCAAATGATCCTCCTGCCTTGGTCTCTCAAAGTGCTGGGATTATAGGCGTGAGCCACTGCAGCTGGCCCAGTCTCAACATTAAAATAGGATAAAATAGTATCTATCTCCTTATGATTTTGTAATGATTCCATAATGTGATCGAGAGTAGTCTGGATAATACCTATAGTATATTATTATTATGGGTTTTAATTACATCCTCTATCTTCATTTGTGAAGCTTTTGATAAAAGCAAAAATCCTTCAATACTTAATATTTTCAAAATGGATCACTAAATAAGAAAAAAATTTAACTTCAATTATTTATGCATTCATTAACCAAATATTTATTGAATATCTGTTATCTATAAGCACTGTTCTAGGTTCTGGGACATCATAGTAACAAAATACACTGAACTCCCTTAAATTCTACCAGGGATGAACACTTGAAATGTGGTTAGTGAAACAAAAATTAAAAAGAAAATTCTAGTAGAATTAGAGTACAATAATAAAATTTAAGTAAATTATTTATGTATTAGAAGGTGCTAAGTGCAAGAGAGAAGAAAAGTAAAGCAGAGAAGTGGATAAGGAATACAGGTGGGGTGAAGGGAACTGGTCAAGAGTTGACCTTTTAAATAGGGTGGCCAAGGAAGGTGACACTGAAGGAATATTTGAAGAAGGAGAGGGAGTTATCTACATAGATATCTGGGCAAAGGGTATCCAACAAAGGGAAGAGCCACTGCAAAGCTGCTGAGGCAGCAGTGTGCCTGGCATGTCAATGCACTAACAAAGATTCCAGCATGGTTGGAATAGAATGAGCATAGGGGAGAGCTGTAGAAAATGAGACTGGAAAAGAAACAGAGGCCAGGCCATGAAGGGTCTTTACAGCCTTTGAGGGACCTTGGCTTTTTTTTTTTAACTTTTTCATGAGTTCTAAAGCTACTGGGTGGTTCTGAGTAGAGGAGTGTATCGTCTGACTTATAGTTTGATCATGAAACAGGTAGTTTAGCTGCTGCTGTGTTGAGAATAGACTAGAGGAGGCAAGGAAGAGAGCAGAGGCATCATTTAGAAGCTATAACACAGACAATGCTATATGTTGTTGAAAACAGCTTTGTTTTCCTCTCAGGGACACACGGAGCCTACATTTTCCAGCCCCTTGTTATCTGGGTGGAGCCATATGTCTTGAACTAGACAACAGAATGTGAATGAAAGAGATATATGTTCTTTCCAGGCCTGCCTCTTAAAGGTCTCATGATTTTACATGCTCCCCTCTGCCTGAGTAGCTAGAAGCCAAGAGCTCAAACAATAGAGGCATATGATGGAAGCAGGGTGGGTCCCTCAGTCACCACTTAGGTAGAGAAGAGCTACTCAGGAGTGCCTCCAGGCCTGTGTAAAACAGTGACACAAATGAGAAATAAACTTTTACTATGCTAGGCCACGGAGAGTTGGGGGTATTTTTTACAGTTTTCTGTTACAGCTCTAGAGAGCTTTACTCTGACAAATACAAGAGGCTCCTGCAATAAACCAGGCAAGATTGTAATGACTTGGATCTGGGTGTTAGCAGGTTATGAAAGGTGACTGGACACTGCATATATTTTGAAGGTAGCACCTACTAGATTTCCTGATAGATTTGAAAAGGAGTATGAGAAAAAGCATCTGGGATGGTGTCAGGGATTTTGGTGTGAACCATTGGAAGGACAGGACTGTCATTAACTGAGCCAGGGAAGACCACAGGCAGAAGAGGTATGTATGTTAAGGAGCTGTGAGGCAGGGGGGTTTCAGGAGTTCAGATTTTGGCTTGGAGATGCTCAGTGGTCAGTTATACCAGTGTACGCGGTGGTGTGCTGGCCAGCTTGTACCAGCTTATAAGAACCAATTACCAGACTTGCAGGAGTTTTATGATCCAGTTATTAAAATATTAGTGACTTGAAATCAGTCGTAGTGAGAATATTTATGCCCCAGAAGTTAGCAAATGCTGAAGTCAGGGGTTTTTTTCTTCCCCCAGGAGCTGATCGTTAAACATTTAGCAGCACCCCATTAGGTATAAGAGTTGAGGGAGAGTTCATGTTTACAAATGAGATAATATATTTATGATTTATTTTTCCCCAAGACATGTTAAAATCTATCTCTAGTGTCAGAAATATCTTCCACTTAATGATTTTTTTTCCTGGTCATGTTCTATTAACCAATGCTATTTTTAGAGAACTAGTACATATACAACACCATTGCATGCGGTTCACTGTGCGATGACAACTATTATACACTGAAAATGTTCAGCATTTTGCTTCTATTGTCTCTTTTATTTGAGGCAACAAAAAATAAAATTAAATAATCTCCCAGTCTTAAATCTCAAAACACACTTCCACATCTTTTGTAAAATTCCCCACATTTGCAACTTCCCAAATATTCTCATCTTTATTATTTATTTATTTAGAGTCAAATGCCTGCTGAACACAGTCTCTACTAACCTCAGATTATCTACTTGTAAAATAAGGTTATGTTTTCCCTGTCTACCTCACCAGATAATTGTGAAGAGCAAATGAGGCAATGAACATAAGAGCGTGGTATCGATTGTAAGCAAACAGAATAAAAGTTGATAGATTTGAAATAAAATGACAGCATCTCTGCATCACCTGTGGTCTTCAAAAGATTTATTAATGCTTTTTTTTATGGATGGCTACATATCACTAGGAGTCAATTGGGATGCCATATTCCTGTTCTTCTAGAACTTGATAACATAATGACTCATCATGGAAATTAATCTGGAAGAACTCCATGCCAACTTACATTTAAGGTATGCAAGAAGAATGTAAGAAAATGCTTTCTTATTTCTTTACGTCATGACTTTCCTTACCCTGGATACTTTCTTATTCCTGGAAAGGAATATGACTATTCATCAGCTATAAAGATAGAATCTCATTTTTGTATATCATATTTTTGCTTTTGACTTTTAAACCATGTCTGTTGCTGAAGGTGCATTTCTCAATGTTTTAATTCAAACTGAGTTAAAAGGACACAAAATAGTCATACATTATTTGTGAGATACAATGAATAAGATTATTTTTCTTATTATTTATGTTTATTCTATAGTCCCAATAAATGGGATTTCTAATATTTCTATTCTTTTTATATTTTATTTAAAATGGCCAATTAGAGGATTAATACATAGAAATAGTTATATAAATATATCAGTATAACTTAAATGAAAATGTTTATAAATATGTCAGGGGATTCTTATGTGCTTAAATGTCTTTCAATTTATGTGTAAGCCTTGCATGCATCTTGATATCTTTGTTTCTGCTGCTGAAGCTTCATGAACGTGATTAGATCAAACATAGAGGATCTGTGTCATATAAAGTAGGAATTATTGTCTACTCAGTTTGATGCTGTATTTGCATGGAACTTCTTTGGACAACTTAAACGGCTGGTTCATGTGACTGGAAGGCAAAAGTTGGATGTGTTTGAGATAATAGATAAGCCAATTCTGAGAGAACAGCTCAATACTAGAAGAGCTTAATAACTACTTTCTTTTATTAAAGCTGATGCTATGTATGCGAGGGGCTATACTGTAAAATGGGTGATTTTTTTGAAATTCTTGTGATTGTTGAGATTCCTTTAATTTTTAAATTTTCATTAACTTATAGAAACCTGATGAAAAACAGTTAGGTGAAATGCCTGACAGGGTCCCTTATCATTCGACATTTTTTCCCTGGTGTTTTATAGACCCAGATGTAACACTGCAATGAGTATATTAGGCATAGTGACTACACTGAATGACAGAGCCAACACAACATCATGAAGTTGAAAAGAGAGTTAAATTGATTTAAAAAAAATGTAATAGGCACACATATAGTCCTAATGTAGGTTAAAGGCGTAAGTTGCATGAGTGTAAAAATACCTGTGATATATGTTGATATAGGCAAGGTCTTCTTCGTCTCATTGGTCTCCAGAGCCTTGGACATTTTTTCTAGTCCTGACTGCTTTTCATGTGACAAGCACTTTATATTGTCTGATCAGCTACATATGGGCACAACTGACCATGCCTTGCCTGCATCATACACCTATTTATTTTTTCTGGGAGTTGGACATCTGATGATCTGCTTAGTGTCTGTATTAGTCTGTTCTTATGCTACTAAAAAAGATGTATCTAAGACTGGGTAATTTTATAAAGGAAAGAGGTTTAATTGACTCAGTTCTACATGGCTGAGGATGCCTCACAATCATGGCAGAAGGGGAAGGAAGAGCAAAGAGACATCTTACATGGCAGCAGGTAAGAGGGCTTGTGCAAGGGAACTCCCCTTTATAATACCATCAGATCTGGTGAGACTTATTCACTATCATGAGAACAACACAGGAAAGGCCTGCCCTCATGATTCAATTACCTCCCACTGGGTCCCTCCCATGACATGTGGGAATTATGAGAGCTACAATTTGAGATTTGAGTGGGGACACAGCCAAACTATATCAGTGTCCATGCATATACAACTTGGAAGTGTGGAAGAATCAATGTCCCATAGAGCAAACCTTTACAAATGGAAACTGACCTGAGTAGATCAATATTTCACCTTTCCGCATGGTCCTGAGAAACAATTGTTTATATTATAGCCTCTCAGAAACTGGTGGACCTACAAGATCTGCCAATCAGGTATATCTGCTGCTACGCAGAGGCAGGTAGGAAGCTGTACTATCTTTTTGGCTCTTTTGTCTCCTGCTCTTTTTGGCTTTCCCCTATTTTTGTTACCTTCAGGGGATCCCAGTGTAAGATTACCCCTCCTCTCTGCCACCCCTGATTTGACTTTACTATCTCCTAAAATAAACATCAATTGCAAAAATATATCACATATTTGAAAAAGACTTGGGGGTTTGATGGTAAGTTATGTGAGAAGGATAAGGATATGACTGCCCTCAAAAAAACCTCAACTCAAAATTAGACTACCTTTATCAAAGGAGACAGTACATGATTTGCTTAAATTCCTGCAGTTAATGAGAAGTGGAAGTTATATTTGAACTCCCCTTGACTGAGTCTATAACACATGCTATGATTCTCTACATTATAGGGAAGAAGTTTAAATCTTTTCACAAAAGAAATGGATAAAGTATTTAAAATCTTCATTGTAGGCAGGGCGCGGTAGCTCACGCCTGTAATCCCAGCACTTTGGGAGGCCAAGGCGGGTGGATCATGAGGTCAAGAGATCGAGACTATCCTGGTCAACAAAGTGAAACCCCGTCTCTACTAAAAATACAAAAATTAGCTGGGCATGGTGGCATGCGCCTGTAGTCCCAGCTACTCAGGAGGCTGAGGTAGGAGAATTGCCTGAACCCAGGAGGCGGAGGTTGCGGTGAGCCGAGATTGTGCCATTGCACTCCAGCCTGAGTAACAAGAGCGAAACTCTGTCTCAAAGAAAAAGAAAAAAAAACTTCATTGTAAAAAAAAAACTCATCCTTTGGTGGGATATGAAAGTTATCTTCAAGAAAATAAAATGCTGTTATTTGGAAGACTTGGACTTACTACATGATTCTCATGAGAAAGATTAAAAGGAATAAGCAGAATAACAACAGCAACACAGCTATGATGAGAAAAATGTAAGAAACTGTATATGCCAGTCACTGTGCTGCCAAATGGTTTATAGCCATCCTCATTTGTATTAACAACATCCCTATAAAATGCTTACTGCTACAATTTCCATTTTAAAGACTAGAAAACTGAGGTGTGGATATATTGAGCAGTTTGGCAAAGAGCCAGTTATCAAGGAAGTGGTAGAGCTAGGATCAGAACCCAGGTTAGTAGGACATCCAAACCCTTGGGCTTAATCACTATCGTATCTTATCACTGCAGATGTGCAGCATCAGCTCAGTGTTAGAAAGGAAATGTAATAATCAGAGATCAGAAAGATATAATCAGCTCCCCCTGTGGGGGTGGATTCCCTAGCTGCAGTGATCCCACAGCTGGCCTGCTGGGTGTGATGGGGCTGATTCTCCTAAGTGGAGACAAAGCAGACACATTATCAGCTCTGTTAATTCCTCCACATAAGTAGAGGTAGAGGGCAGGAGGCAGGCAGAACAGGACCCAAGAGAACCAAAGCTGGATTGGATAGCATCCAGGGGTCATTGCACAGAGGCACTGAAGGCTCATACTAAAGTTGGGGCTGGGATGGAAACAGATCTGTTGAGGTCAGGATCCAAAAAAGTCTGGTTATTGAATGGGAAGAGCCACTGTGTTTTAATTCAGTACTTCTCAGATGAGAGGCCTTTATTCCTTAATAAGACCTCAAATGGAGTTGGCCTTACAAGGTTTCCAGAATGGCCTGGATATTCACGTAGGGAGATATTGTAGAGTGAATTCATGTTTTACCAAGAACTGGACTGCATGACCTTCAAAACTTCTTCAAACTCAGGAAGTCCAACTATTTTAGGAGGCTAGTAAGGACTGGACCACTGGGAGGAACTGCTCTAAGACATAATAGTTTTTTATGGTAACCCAGGAAGTCGACAACACCAGCCTGGATTAGTTAGTAGTTGATTACCAGCAAAATAATTGTTTCATAATACATTGCTTCTAAGCTTTCGAAATAAAAAAAAGGTTGGCTCCTGTTTGAATCACACTAGACTTTTGACTCCATTCAAATCTTTTTAATGAATGTGTTTAGGATAATGCCTTTAATTCTTCCTTCAGTGCTTCTCCGATCAGGGTACACATGGAACTCCCATTAACTGTCCTGAACAATCGTTCATGCATAGATACAGGGAAATCAGCCTGGAAGCACTGACAAGAGTTTGCACAAAATGGCATAAGGCAGTGTGACTCATGCATAGCAGGCACATTTGGAGTGCAGATAATCACAATGCATGTAGTCCTATAGCCACTGAGAATTCCTTATCATTTCTTAAGGCGAGCTTCTCTTGTCTTTTTTCAATTATGCTTCATGTGCACTTAACTCAAAATTTAATTGAATTGGTTGCTTCACAGATGGGCTTAAAGGACGTTTTAGTTTCCAAGCCCTGGAGACAAAAGAATGGCTGGTATTCATTCTCAAATTAGAAGCCATTAGGAAGGAGGAGGTTTTAGTGGGTTTAAAAGAGTTTAACCACCTTTGAAAGGAAGTGGCATGTTTTTGGAGCATCAGGAGGATTTGGTTCTTAGTGAGGAGACAAGGAAGGGCAACTGGAGCTGGACTGTAGATCAAGTCTGTCCAGGGCTAAAGGAAGGTGAGGCACTTGCCCACCAAGGCTGCATCTCTTAGTCCTGCTAGTAAGAGTTACAGGGCCATGAAAGGAAGGAGATATCTTGGAGGGAGAAGAAGGGTAAAAGCCTAGGAGGAAAAAGTGAGAGAGATCAGGGAGGACTGAGGAAACTGGCAAGAGGTAAAATCAGCTAGCTTCCCCCTGCATCCGAATCCCCTAGAAACACAATTAATTATGTCTAAATTAATCCTTACACTAACTCAACACTAATCCCAACCCCAGTCCCAACCCAAATACTAACTAAATGAAGGTCAGCAATCTAGGGGGTTGACATGGTTTAAATATCAGTCCCTGCCAAATCTCATGATGAATTGTAATCCCCAAGGTTGGAAGTGGGGTCATGGGGCAGGTCTCTCATGGCTTAGTGCTGTCTTCATGATTTTGAGTTCTAGCCACATCTGGCTGTTGAAGTGTATGGCATCTCCCCATTACTTTCTCTCTCACCCCTGAATTCTCCATGTGAACTGCTTGTTCCCAGTTTGCCTTCCACCATGAGGAAAACCTCCCTGAGGCCTCCCCAGGAGTCAAGTGGATGCCAGTGCCATGCTTCTTGTACAGCCTGCAGAAATGTGAGTCAATAAAATCTCTTTATACATTACCCAGTCTCAGGTAATTCTTTATAGCAATGAAAGAGTGGCCTAACACAGGGATCAAAACCCAGAAAGGTCTTAAACAATTGCTCTAAAATGATTTTTAAAGTGCTATCAGTCTATGAAATTAACTGTTGAGCAATGATTTGCATTGGGCTAAATGATCTCTAGGACTTATTTAATTCTCACATCAGGTGAGAATTTACAGGTGAAGAGCTTGAGGCTTAGAGGGGTTGCATAACATGCTGGTCAAAGGGCTTGCATGTGGGGGTGAGCTGGACCAGGGACTGAACTCAGAGAGTCTACTACCAGGGCAGCTGGTGAGGAAATGACAGAAAGCCTGAAAGGTGCCCTCGGTAATGCGACTATTCACTGAGAGTTTGCCATTGTCCAGATCCTGAGCTAAGTACTTTCTGTGCACACTAGTTTAATTCTCATGACAATGTACCATCAGTTGGTACTGTATTAGTCTCCTTTGATGGATGAGGCTAAATTACTTGCTCATGATCACTTCATTCATAATCAGAGTGAGGGCTGGCACACAAACTCAGCACTGATTGACCCCAGAATCCCAATTACTCATCTACACACAAAAAGCACTTTCATACTTTTGAAGAACCAGATGAGAACCACACGGGCCAGATGGGAGGTGATGGATACCCATTTTATAGTTGTACTGGTCACATTGCAGGTAGTCAATGAATATTTAAAAACTGATTCAAACAGGTCAAATCACAGGAAGAAAGACTTTGACTAGACAGGAAGGTGAATAGAAAGCTGAATACCGCAACCACTAAACTGGGACGCAAGTCCTCCAAAACAGGAAAAATCATATCATCAGGCCTAAGGGTTTTGGCGATCAACAATATTCATTCATAATCCTGGCTGTATATTATTGGTAGGGTCAGGGACACTGCTATTGACTGAAGGTTTGTTTCTCCCAAAAATTCATATGATGAAATCTAATTCACACTTTGATGGTTTTAGGAGTTGGGGCCTTTGGGAGATAGTTAGATCACAAATGTAACAGCCTCATCAATGCGATTAGTGCCATTATAAAACAGATCCAGAGAGCTCTCTTGCCCCTTCTGCTATGTGAGGTCACAAGAAGATGCCATCTATGAACAGGAAAGCAGACCCTCACTAGAATCTGGTCACATTGGCATCCCGAAAAATACACTTCTGTTGTTTCCAAGGTACTCCATCAATAGTATTCCATTACAGCATAGTTCCTGAACCTACTAAGACAGGAACTTTTGAAAAATAAAGTGACCTCACCCAGAACCAGTTAAATAAGAATCTTTGAGGATGAGATCTGCATGAGGAACATTTAGGAAAAAAATCTCCTCTGGTGATATTAATGTCCAGCCCAAGGTCCTTTCAACCTTTTGGTGCCTTGAACACTCTTTGAAACATCTTAATTGTCCTAATGTTTTTCTTAGCCAGATATCTCTCCCCTGCAGCGGAAACTAAAGAATACTAAGCTATATCATAGGTCTGTTGGCTTTTAACAGGTACACTGAAGATTGCAGTTGACAAAATGCCAATTCTTAAATTCTAGCAAGCCCCAGACTTACCTTGAGGGTTTCTTAAAGACAGATTGTGGTGTTCCTGCTACACCCAACATCTGATTCAGAAGGTATAGAGAAGGGCCTGTGAATCTTCATTTCTCACAAGTTCCAGGTGATGTTGATGCTGCTGGCCCAGGGACCACACATTGAGAATCACTTTCACAGAAGGCCTGAAGGGACAGGAATAAAAAATAAAGTTGTTTTCTTTTGTACCTTATGAGTCTAACTTATTCAAAGTAAAGTGCTGGAATTCCTGGGTCGGGGGAATCATTGACTGCTATCTTCTCACTCAAATCCAGTTTCTCTAGTCAATGCCGTTTCAGACTCCTGCCTTTTAGAAGTTCAGTGAGATAGTTGCCAAACTGATAGGTCTTGATTTCCTGATTTGCCATAGACAAATTTAGTTTGGCATTCTAAAGAAATTGAAAATTAGCCAAAGTCGATCAGATTCTTTCATTTTCCAAAATCACTTGGCAACACCCTCACTCCCAGGACTGGCTAGCTGGGAGTGGTGGCTGAGAATTGCTGAATCTCAGATGCACTGTATTTCACACAAGGTGAGCAGTGTCTGTGGCAAGAAACCGAATAGTAGGGTGAGGAGGATGCAAAGCCAATTCTGATCTGAGGTGCCATCAGAAAATCTTCAAAAAGCCATCAAGGCTGGACTTAAGGGTTGGCACATCAGGGCCCTCTACCATCTGGTCATGCAAAGCCAGGCAGACCTGGGGGCCAGTGGGAGCCTCGTGTTAAGGCACAAGCTCTAGGCATTCATTTCACTTCACACCCCTGGACAGTCTTCTTTAACTTAAGAGATCCACCACGGTTCCTGACTAGCTTATCTTAGAATCCTCCAGTAGGAGTGAGAGCTAAAAGATGATGTTCTTTCCTTAGTAAAGTGAGTGTAAGCATTTAATTCTCAAAGCGAACAAAAAAATGGAATATTACCAACACCCAAAGACTCACCTCTGTCTCCTCTCGGAGACTATCCTTATCCACAGGGTAAGCCTATCCTGACTTGTAACGTTACATACTGGTTCTCCTATGATGTAATTTTATATAACTAGAATTATGCAGTAATTCAATTGTGCCTGTCTTGACTTAATATTATGTTCATGAGATTTATTCATAAAAGTATCAGGAGTTTGTTTTCATTGTTTCATAGTATTTCAATGTATATCTTTATTTATCCATTCAGTGTTTAAAAGATGGTTGGGCAATTCCTGCTTTGGGGCTATCAGTAGTAACACCGTTTTAATGATTCCTGTGCAAATATTTCGGTGACCATTGCAGGCAGTTGTGTTGAATGTATACTTAGGAGTAGAACTGCTGGGCCATGGGACATGCTTATGTTCAGTTTTAATAGACACTACCAGACAATTTTCCAACACTGTATCAATATATGCTTCCAGATGTAGAACATGAGAGTTCCAGTTATTTCATGTTCATGCTAATACCTGGCAGAGTGGTACCCTCTTATCTATGTGGGATACATTCAAAGACCCCCCTAGTAGGTGCCTAAAACCACACCTGGAACCAAATCCTATTCAAACTATGTTTTTTTCTATACATATGATAAAGTTTAATTTATAAACTAGGCACAGTAAGATATTAACAATAACTAATAAAATAATTATAACAATAGAACAATAAAAGTGTATGTAAATGTGGTCTCCCTTTCCCAAAATGTTTTATTGTATGTAATATTTTTGAGCTGAGGTTGACTGCAGACAACTAAAACCTCAGAAAGTGAAACCATGAATAAGGGACTACTGTGTTCTGTTTTGTTTTTCATTTAAACCACGCTGGTGTGTATGTAATAGTATATCATTGTGATTTCAATTTGCATTTCCCTGATGACTAATGATGTTGAACACCTTGTCATATATTTATTGCCATTTGGCAATGTCTCTTTGATGCATCTGGTTCAAGTTTTTTTCTCATTTTTCAGTTGGGTTGTCTGGCTTTTTCTGATTGATTTGCAGAAATTCTTTATGTATTCTGGATTTGAACTCATTTTCATAAATATATGACATACACAATACAGAAGATTAAATATAAACACCGTGTCTTGCCCTCTTACTCTCTTCATGGTGTCTTTTCATGAATGCTCAATACATTTTTAAAGGGTGTTCCCTCCCAAGCAGTCTCTCTTCTACAATTCTGGCAAACACCGAGAAAAAAATATACTTAATGGAAATGAAGAAATGGAATGGTATGACTTTTTTTTTTTTTTTTTTTTTTTTTGAGACAGAGTCGCGCTTTGTCACCCAGGCTGCAGTGCAGTGGCGTGATTTTGGCTCACTGCAGCCTCCGCCTCCCAGATTCAAGTGATTCTCCTGCCTCACTTGTGATCCGAGGAGCTGAGATCACAGGTGCGTGCCACCATGCCCGGCTCACTTTTTCATATTTTTAGTAGAGATGGGGTTTCACTATGTTGGCCAGGTTAGTCTCAAACTTCTGATCTCCTGTGATCCACCCGCCTTGGTCTCTGGAAGTGCTGGGATTACAGGCATGAGCCACTGCACCTGGTCTGTATTATGACTTTTGACAGATTGAGTAGTAGTGAATTAAAACCCTTTAGTTCTCTGATTACCATGGCCACATTTTTTCTTCATTAATTTATATGCTTGGGCTCCTGGGTACTCATTCTACATATAGTACCTGCCCATCACAATCTCCCAAAAATGGTCAACTCAGTTGACTTTGGTAACATATCAAATACAAAATGACTTCTGGTTATTATTCAATCATACCTATCTCACCAGTTCACACAGGGGACTATGGGAGGACTAGAAAAAGGAGAGTGTTCGAATATAAACAAAGTGACTTCAAAAGATAACTGGGAAAGCAGAAAAAGGAGGCGAGATTTTATTCAGCAACAAATTAGACTTTGAATGAAGTCTTTTGAGAATGTTGGTTAAGTATCCTCAGAGGCCAGTTTCTTTTGCACATTTACACAGAAGACAATTTACATAAGTAGAAGCTAGATATCAGAAGTAACCATAGAAACCTTGCCCTTCCATTGTATCGAGGGCATGTATTTGTTCTCCATTTAGTGCAGTCTCCCTACACACTAGATATGTAAAGCTTTACATGTTGACGTAGCATTTAATAAATGGATAAGAGTTGGAGGAAATGCTGGAGGAACTGTAAAGAGAACTGGGAGAAGGGGTGGAAGGAGGCTGTTAACATGAAAAAACAAATTCTTAGGGGTTTTAGTGGAAATTGGACCTGCCTAAGAAGTTATACACCTAGTCTATTATGGCTAATGTGTACAATTTTTACTGCCTAGAATTATGTAAACTCGGATTGAAAGGAAAAATGTTATAAAGGAAGGGGGTTACCCCATAGCTGTATTATAATTAGTCTCTTAAAAATCCAGTCCTTGGGGATCATTTCTCTGGGCAAGATGGTGACATATCAATCACATTAGGCATGTGAAGGTCTGAGGCTAACTTCTCCAGAGCTTGTTGACTGAGAGCAAAGGCGATTAATGGAATTGAGTGACCCTATGGGCCCTCTGCAACTCCCTATCCTGGGACTGTTCTAATTAGACTGCTTCCAGATTTTTCTGGGTTCCATTAGCTATAAACTCAAACCCAAAGTACATATTGATGGCATTAAAAATTCATCTTCTTCTTCCAATGATTAAAATTAATATCAGCAACATCATTATTCATTATTTAAGGCATTTCCTTCCCCACTCTGAGTGCTTCCTCTGAAGTAATTTTTGCAGTGCTTACTCCATTCCCACTGAGTCTCTGAGGGGACGGAAAACCAAAGATCAATGCAGTCCAGCTGACCCGAGAGGCCAGCGCTTTGATTTGAAATGTGTTGAAGTCACAAAGAGAGAAGGGCAGAACATTATACTTCACTTAGGCATTCCATCAGCAAATATTCAATATGGCCAACCAATGCATTCATAACCTTGTGGAGAAAACACTTAGGTGATATCATCGGTAACTGAAGCCACGGAGTATATTTGCATTGCCGAAGTTCTGAGTCTGGGGTTAATGGGCCCATGACTTATAGCCATGTGGAGAATTCTGAAGACCAAACTTCTGACATAGAAAACAGTCATTTTTATACAAATGCTGTCATAAAATGCTCACTCATTCTAATAAAGAATGAGTATGGATTTCCTAGTGTAAAACAGTCTCTCAGTAAAAGACATCTTGGATATCAATTTTCAAAAAAGAAAGGGGAAAATTGCATAATAAATAAAATTCCCCAGTCACCATAATCATTTAATATGTTTTTATGCCAACTTATATCAAGGTTTATATACTCCTTTCAAAAATAAAATCTTTTCCCATGTACTAAATTGCTTACAACATTGACCTTTCTGTTCTGTAAATATTCCCTGCCGCTGAAAACATATCCTGAATTTGCAAATATGGCTTGTGGCAACTTTGTGATGCTGCTTATTAGAGATGCTTGTTGCTTTTGGGGTTATTGTACAAGGAAATTGGGTTTCTAGCTAACATTTCTCCCTAATAGACGCCTACAGTAAAGCTTCAATTGTGAATACTTCCCTTACAATTTTTCATGTATAATTTTGCAGTACATTTTATATGTAGGTAATGGAGCTGTTTCTCTCAGAGAAAATTTGCTGATTATACACATTCTTTCCACCTTCCCTTCCTATAAAAAGGAAGGATAAATGTAAATGAATCATCTTAAATGTAATATGCACTATATATGTATATATTTTTAAATTATGTTTGCATTACTTTAGCCATTTTAGAAAAGCATACTGAAGGAACAAGAATTTGAGTTTCATGCAGAAAATTACTTGATGAATAATGTTATCTAATTTGATTCCTCAAACATTGTAGTGATTCTGATGAATACAAAAAAAAAAAAAAAGCAAAACCAGTTCAGACAATACCAAGCACAGAAGTTTTGACTTGCTACAGAATATTAGAATATTAAAAAGTATTGATTTTAAGATCAAAAGTTTATGGCTTGCTCATGTCACAGTGCTGTGCATGTAACAGGTGTTTAATAAGCAGCTCTTGGCAGACTGATGAGTGGTGGGACTCAGTCAGTTAAAAATGAGGTGGGATGAATTATTCACAATAGCTTAAATATTGAAGCAAATCAGGTGTTCACTGGAAGATGAATGAATGAGCAAAATATGGTATACATATATAATATAATATTATTCAGCCTTAAGAAATAAGGGAATTCTGACACATGCTACAACAGGGATGAAGTTTGAAGACATTAAGTGAAATAAGCTTACCACATAAAGTACTGTATGATACCACTTATAGGAAATACTTAAAGAAATCAAAATCATAGAGAAAGTAGAATAGTGATTGCATGGAAGTAGGAAGAAATGGGGAGTTATTGTTTGATAGGTATACAGTTTCAGTTTCTTTTTTAAATTTTTTCTAACTCCCATTGTCTATTAGATCAGCTTTGCAAGATGAGGAGCTCTAGAGATGAATGTTGGTGATGATTGTATGACAATATGAATGTGCTTAATGCCACTGAGCTATAGACTTAAAATGGTTAAGATATGACATTTTACATAATGTGTTTTTTACCACAATAAAAAAAATCAGAAAAAAATTCTCATGGCCATAATATGAAGTGATTATGGACCCATGATCACTTTTGTATGAAAGATATGTTAAAAATTACTTAGATAATCCTGTAAAATAAAGTTAAAATGATCAATTTTATGTTACATGTATTTCGTCACAATAAAAAAAATTCAAAAAAAATCAGATGGGCTGAGAATCCTGACTTATCAAGTTTTCCAATAAAGAACAGAACCATTTGTCTCATTATAGTTTTCTACATCCCTTTGCTCTGTGACTTTAAATACTATTCCTGTGTACAACTTGCAAATTTCATCTCAAGGTCTGACTTCTGTTAGGAGTTCCTGGGCCAGTATGTCGTGCTACCTGTTGTAGGTGTCTACACGGATACCTCACAAGGACTTCGGAGTTAACCCAGATCACATGTTTCTGCTTCCCCTTTTCAATCTATTTGTCCTCCAATCATTCCTGTCTCAGTAAAGGACACTTGAATCAATTCAATTGCTCAAGAGAGAAACCTGGGTGTCACCTGGAATTCCTCCTCCTCTCTCATGTCCTATACCCAGAGCACCACCTAGTCCTGTTGACTCTGCCTCTAACTTGTACCCCAGACTTTCTCTTCCTCTCCTCTGCCCAACCTAAGCTGCCATTCCATCATCCTTTGCCTGGACAAGTGTACAGCTCTCTTAACTGCTTTTCTGATTCCTCCCTTGCTCATTGTATCCATTTTCCAAATAGAGACCCAATGAATTTGTCATGCAAATAAATGAGATAGCACTCCCTATGTAAAATGTGTTCATGTTTTCCCATTGTACTTGGGTTAAAATCGAAACTCATTCTTGTGGCCTAGAAAACCTGTATGAATCTCAACCTCTCTTCTCCCCTCTGCCCCTTGCTCATGCTGCTCCAACCACACTGGCTGAATGAAGATTCAATGACTTCATTCTTCATCCTCTTTCCTCATTAGAGCCTTCATTCATGCCATTCCTCCTGCTTGGAGTGTTCTTCCCCTGCTCTTTGATAGGCTGCTACCTTTTAATGATTCAGTTCTCAGATTATGTGTTAGTCCCTCAGGCCCTTCTAAGCAACCCTGTCTAAAATATTTCAACTTGCTGTTTTTAATATTTGAATTCTTCCTTTTGTATCATTTTCCCAACTTATAATTAGATATATGCATAATTATATAATTTTTGTACATATATAAATATGTATATTATATTTGTATGTTACGATATTATTTTTAATGTCTGTCTTAGTAGACTGTATACTTTATAAAAACAGAGCCTGTATTAGGTTTGCTTTTTTTCCTAAGCTGTTAGCACCATGGACAGCACATAGTGGAAAACATTGAACCATTTGCAGAATAAATAAACAGATTGCATCTATATGTAATTCAAGAATAACACTATGGGTCTTTTCATCAAGTTAAACTTAAGAGTTGAATGCGTTTCGTAAAGAATGTAAAAATCCTTTATAAGATTTTGTACAAATGTGAGGCAGAATGATTTTCATTTCCTACTGATAGCATGGTTGATTTAGAATCATAACATTATGTACTTTTATAGCTGAAAGAATTCTTTTAAAATAATCCTGTTTGACTTTCTCATTTTATAGATTAAAAAAATTGCCCAAGTTATTCATTCAAATACCCCACCTCCCAACATTCATATGACTGACACCACCTGTTTCTTTCCTGTCTTGCCTGCAAAACGACATTTAAATATTTTTTAAAATAGAGACAGGTCTTGTCATGTTGCCCAGGCTGGTCATAAGCTCCTGGGTTCAAGCAATCCACCTGCCTTAGCCTCCCAAAATGCTGGGATTACAGGTGTGAGCCACCATGCCTGGACTACACTTTTTTGGCTCTAGGTATAGATAGAATATTCTAAAATATTATAAAACTCATTTATGAGAACAATTAGCTGATGTTTATATTTAGTTCTTTAATACAAAAGCTTGTGCCATTGTACATTGCTGTTTCATCTCAGGAGTAGAGACTAGAAACAGATTATCAAGAGGTCACCTCCTCATCTTTCTTCCTCCTAAATAATTGGACAGCAACAAGCATAAAAGCCTCAGAAATCCCTTCATTTCTCCCTATGTCTCAGTAGTACTTTAGATTGTTAGAATGGATGGGGAGAACATAAAAACAAAGGAACATTTTTATCTCCTTTTCTTTTATGCCAGTGCTATTGATCTGCTATTCAGGAATATGGTTATGTTTTCAACTTAGCAGAAAATGAGAGCTTCATAGAAGTTACATGCTATGTCTTTTCAAACATCAAAATGTACAGGGTACAGATACTCAGCTCCTATGAGGTCCTTTTGTCTGAATTTAATTTTTTACAAATAGAAACATCAAGGTAGGAGGACTATTCTGATGTCAACATAACTTCTGCAAGAGCTGTAAATGTGCATAGATATAACTACTTTGCTAAAAGTACTGACACTTACTGCAATTTCACCAATCTTTGTTTAAAGGATTAAAAAAAAACTTAAAACCATGTCGTACCTTCCTGAAATCGCTTTTGTTTTATTCTTCCATTCTTAAACAGCCTGCTCTGTGTATTATATCAAGTACAAACTTCAATGTCAAATGCAACATGGACACGATTCTAAAAGGGGTTGCAGTATTTTGGTGGAGACAGCTTAGTTAATCAATTACTGTGATAGAGTGCTATAGGAGCCAAGAAATTGAGTGTATGAATCCATTTCTCAGACTCGGGGGTTGGAAAAACCTCCCTAGAAGTTCTAGACTATGGAAAATGAGAAAGGCATTTTAAGCAAAGGAAAGCCTCTACAAAAGCAGAGAGGGAAGAGAAGGTGACAGAAAGAGGGAAGGGAAAACAATTCAGCTCATACCATGGGGCTTAAAAAGAAATAAACATGCTCTTTTCATCAAATCTGCACTAGTAAGCCTGGCTATTTGGCAGCCCATTGCTAACTTTAACCTCTTAATATTGGTAATAAGTAATGGCTGACTATTCATTTGACTGAAAAACCATTTGAGTACTTTTGGTGAGTGGGTCAGGAAACAGACCTGCAGAAGCCTCAAGACATTTCTAAGGACAGAGTACTAACTGGGATCTTCTGTCTTTTAAGAGGCATTTTCCATTTCCTAAATCTTTCACACCCTGAAATAAAGTCCTGTGTGTTCTTTTATTTTGAGCAGTTTATTAAACTGCTCAAACAGATTCCAAAGGGAGCAGCTTTGGAATCTGACCTTTTTTATTAGTCATTATTCTTCACGTTTGCAGCTCTATATCCACTAAGAAGGGCACTGACTTCTACGAACCAGACATGGTCTCAGTAACAAATCTTGGTATCCTCTTGCTTTCATCTACCTCATGGGTTTAAAGTGACTCTCAGCAACATTTGACAGATATGAATTATACTGTGCTCTGATACACAAGCATAAATAAAATGCTGGAGATGGAGGAATAATTGCAAATCTCATATATGCATTTATCTTTGTGTGAAGCCTAGTGACTCTGTACTATGTCAGAAAGATAATAAAAAAAGCAGATAGCCTGAATTATGAGCATCTATGTATGACTATTGAAAATAACTCAGTTATGGAAAATAACACTGCTCATAGTACTCACACAGTGTTATTGCTGTCTGGGACAAATGGCAGGATTTAAACCAGAAAGCAGAATTTGCATTGGTAGGTTGACATTTCCTGATATTAAACCTCTTCAGTGTTTTTCTGATAACTTGATTAAAATTATAAGATTGAGTTTGGGCTTACACGTACATACATACACACAGACATTTGCTTTTTCCTCTAAGAACAGTCATATTTAACTTTGGACTTCAGAATCTGTGATGGTTAATCCAAGTGTCAACTTGATTGGATTAAAGGATGCAGAATGTTGTTCCTGGGTGTGTCTATGATGGTGTTGCCAAAGGAGATTAACATTTGAGTCAGTGACTGGGAAAGGCAGACTCACCCTCAATCTGGGTGGGTGCCATCTAATTAGCTGCCAGCAAGGCTGGAATAAAGCAGGCAGGAGAAGATGGGAGAGCAGACTTGCTGAGTCTTCTGGCCTCCATTTTTCTCCCATGATAAATGCTTCTTGGCCTTGAACATCAGATTCCAAGCTCTTCAGCTTTTGGATTTCTGGACTTACACCGGTGATTTGCCAGGGGCTCCTGGGCCTTTGGCCACAAACTAAAGCCTACTGTTGGCTTCCCTACTTTTTTTTCTCTCTGATTATTATTTTTATTATACTTTAAGTTCTGGGGTACATGTGCAGATCATGCAGGATTGTTACATAGGTATGTACGTGCCATGGTGGTTTGCTGCATCCATCCTTCTACCACCTACATTAGGCATTTCTCCTAATGTTATCCCTCCCCAATCTGCTCACCCCCTCCCTAGCCCTCAACCCCCAACAGGCCCCAGTGTGTGATATTCCCCTCCCTGTGTACATGTATTTTCATTATTCAATAACCACTTATGAGTGAGAATGTATGGTGTTTGGTTTTCTGCTCTTGTGTCAGTTTGCTGAGAATGATGGTTTCCAGCTTCATCCATGTCCCTGGAAAGGACATGAATGCATCCTTTTTCATGGCTGCATAGTATTTCATGGTGTATATGTGCCACATTTTCTTTATCCAGTCTATCTTTGATGGGCACTTGGGTTGGTTCCAAGTCTTTGCTTTTGTAAATGTGCAACAGTGAACACACGTGTACATGTGTCTTTACAATAGAACAATTTATAATCCTTTGGGTATATAACCAGTAATAGGATTGCTGGGTCAAATGGTATTTCTATTTCTAGATCCTTGAGGAATCACCACATTGTCTTCCACAATGATTGAACTAATTTACACTTCCACCAACAGTGTAAAAGCGTTCCTATTTCTCCACTTCCTCTCCAGCATCTGTTGTCTCCAGATTTTTAAATGATTGCTATTCTAACTGGCATGAGATTGTATCTCAATGTGGTTTTGATTTGCATTTCTCTAATGACCAGTGATGATTTTTTCATACTTTTGAGGTTTTGGGGCTTGGACTGATCCACCACTGGCTTCCTTGGTCCTGAGCTTGTAGATGGCCTATCATGGGACTTTACCTTGTGATTGTGTGAGTCAATCCTCCTGATAAACTCCCCTTCATATACTCATATATCCTATTAGTCTGTGCCTCTAAAGAACCCTGATTAACAGAATCAAATTTGTCAAAGGCTCTCTAAGCCTTTCATCCTCTTTCTGTATGGGGGTCTAATGATGACAGAGTTGAGTGACAATGGCCATAGGCACACTGGGATTCAAGATAAAGAAAAGCAGGAATAATTCTGGAACTTCCTATCCATAAATGAAAACTCCAACTCCACAGGGAAATATTCTAAATTGTGACATGGAATGAAAGGGTCAGAGCTTTCCTTCCTGCTTTTTTCCACTGATTCAAGATGACTCAGATTAGCCTTTCTGTGTAACCAGTTATGGTTATTAGTCTCATAAACACAGAGTTTATTAAAACATCTGGACTTTAATGAAGTTTAAATCAGTAAAGAAGATAACTTTTATTGTGGAAGATATGGAGGAAAAAGAAAAAACCGAGGTAAAAATTTATTTTATCTTTCTCACAAATCTTTTAACTGTTACTGTTTAGAGTTATAGTTTTTAATAAAATGTCCCCTTCTAATTGCGAGGTTTTTTTTTGAGACAGGGTCTTGATCTCTCACCTGGGATGGAGTGCAGTGGCATGATCATAGTTCACTGCAGCCCCAACCTCCTGGGCTCAAGCAATCCTCCTGCTTCAGCCTCATAAGTAAGCTAGGACTACAGGCACATGCTACCATGCCCAGATAATTTTAAAATATTTTCTAGAGATGTTGCCCAGGCTTGTCTTGAACACTTGGCCTCAAGCAATCCTCCCATTGTGGTCTCCCAAGGTGCTGGGATTTATAAGCATGAGCCACTTCTCCCAGTCTACCTCTGACTTGAATACCACTGAAAAATGTTGACTTTGCAAGGTACATAGGTTAAACTCTGCTTAAGTACTTGTAGCCACTACCCTAAGAATCTCATAGGTGTTTTATGGGATATGAATTTGCCAACTAGTCCTTATTTCCTAAAGCTAGACTCATTCTCAGCATTGATAAATGATGTCCTGAATACTTTTCCATTTTTTCCCATTATAATTCTTAAAATAACAGCACTGACATTAATTAAGCCTCATTAACATTAAAATATCATTTAAAACATGTTTTAAATAAGTACTACCTAAGTATAACTACACTGAATATTTTGTAGCCAAATTGAATTTTTAAAACTTAAAATCTGCATTCAAGAATCTTGACGGTATAAAGGTTCAGCATCGTAGCCTGCATGTGCTAAACTTACTATCTTTGGTAAGTAAATTTACCAAAGTCAACATCATGGCCTTTAGAGATTAGCATTAGTTGGGCTGTTTTAAGATTTAAAGCCACAGCGGAAAACAAAAATGCCTATGGAGGCCAGATAGGCAAACAAGGTCAGGCCTACAGCTACTAAACTCAGCCAGGCTTTGCAATATCTCAGTGCCATCCCAGTGTGACCAGATCTTCATACCATTTTAACAAATAGCCAGAAAGTGTGGGTTTTTATGCCAAACTCCTTGGGTGTTTCAGGGGATGGCAAGTCATTAAAAATACTCACTTATACTACGGTGTGGGACAACTGACCAATATAAGATAACAAATGGCTAAACTGCAGGCCATGGATGGCAACTTGAAAAACTCCTTTTTAAAACTGACTTACTACATTTCATTTCTCTTAGCTAGAACTCTACTCAGTGTTATCTCCCTGGCCTAAACTTTCTCTGCTTTAAATCCATGCTTCCTTCTGACTCAAGTCATTTTTCTTGAAGTACAGTTTGCATCTAGCAAAATTCATCCTTTTTAAGTATGCGGTTTGATGAGCTTTGACAAAAGTGTAGTCATGAAACCGCGACTATAATTAAAATATATAACATTTTCCTCACCCGATAAAATTCCTTGGTGCTTCATAGTTACCCTGAAACTTTCAGGTGTTGGCAACTCTGGTCTGTGTTTTGTCCCTATAGTTTTGCCTTTTCCAGAACGTTGTTGCATATATTAGTAGCTACTTTCTTTTCATTATTGAGTAATAGTACATCGTACAGCCATACCACAATTTATTAAGCCATTTACCAGTTGATATGGTTTGGCTGTGTCCCGACCAAATCTTATCTCAAATTGTCATTCAAATTGTATCCTCTACATGTTGAGGGAGGGCCCTGATGGGAGGTGACTGGCTCATGGGGCAGTTTCCTCCATGCTATTCTCATGACAGTGAGTTTTCCTGAGATCTGGTTGTTTGCTAAATGTCTCGTGCTTCGCCCTTCTCTCTCTCTCTGCTGCTACCTTGTGAAATGTGTCTTGCTTCCCCTTCACCTTCTGCCATGACTGTAAGTTTCCCAAGGCCTCCCAGCTATGATGAACTGTGAGTCAATGAAACCTCCTTTCTTTATAAATTACTGAGTCACAGGTAGCATCTTCATAGCAGTGTGGGAACAGACTAATACAATGGTTGATGGTCATTTGTTTTTTATAATTTTTTGATTATTATGAATGCAGCTTCTATAAACTTTCATGTACAGTTTATCTTGTGGACATGTTTTCATATCTCTTGGGTAAATACCTAGGAGTAGAATTGTTGGTCATATTGTAAGTGTGTTTTAGTTTATAAAAAACCTCTATTTTCCAAAGTGGCTGTATCATTTTGCATTCACACCAGCAATGAATGAGAGTTCCAGTTACTCCTCATCTTATGAGTTATCTCACTGTAGTTTTAATTTGCATTTCCTTAATGGCAAATGATACTGAGCTCCATTCATGGGCTCATTTACAATCCTTTATCTATTATAAACAAATGTATATTCCAATCTTTTACTACTTTTATTGGGTTCTTTGTCTTCTTATTGAGCTTAAGAGTTCTTTATATAGTCTGGAAACAAGGTTTTTACCAAATATGTGCTTTGTAATATTTTCTCCCAGTCTCTGGTTTTTCTTTATATTTTATTTATAATGTGTTAAGAACAAAAGTGTAAAATATTTTCCTTAGGTTTCGAGGCTTAGTCTTATCTTAACCCCATGCTTACCACGCCTCACAGAAAACAGAAAACCAAAACCTAGGCCTAATCCTAAATTACCAAGATTTTTCTTCGATTTTGTTCTTCTGGAAATTTTATGGCTTTACATATAACATTTAGGTCTATAATCTAATTTGAAGTTATGTGTGTGTTTTTTTAAATGGTGTGAGGGAAGGGTTAAAGCCTCTGACTTTAGAGTTGTTAAAGATCCTAAAATGCAAGTGTGGTAGCCAGCTTATATTACTGATACCATGTGATGAACTTCTCTAGTCAGAGAATGGCATTTTGCAGTCCCATAGCAATCTATGGCTGCCATTTTCTTCCAGTTAGATTACTGTTAATCATTTTTTTCCCTTATAGGATGTTTAGCAACATCTCCTCTTAATTATTAGTTTTTATGTGGCTGAATTAGAAAATTAGACAACTATCACTTCTTTTTACAACCTTGATTTCAAGCTTCTGAGCAGCACTGTGAATTTGTCCAAGATGGTCACTTAAAGTGCAAATAGCTGTAAAGTCTTGGGCAAAAATTCTCTTTGTTTTCTCATTTTTGATGGATGTTAAAAATAAGTGGTTTTTCTACTTCTTGGTTTTGCAAAACTTCTTGTCATGATTTTTCCTCTTGAGCATTTTAAATGTATTTTGGATGTAATAGAAAGGCAAACAGACCACAGCAAACACTGGAATTCAGACTCCCTGGAGTTTGGTACATGGTTCCAGGACTCACGCTTTTGGCATCAAAGGCCTTTCTAGCTTGCTTACATCTCAGCAGTCAATAATTTATTCTTTCCATGTTAATCATAGAGAGGTGGTTGTGTCTTTCTACTATCTCTGTTTTCAGAATATCTGCTACTCTCCTTCTGCACATCTTTAACAAGCAAAGCAACAGGGATAAAACCTGCCAAGTGGGAAGATGTCATTAAGAAATGCAAAAGCCTCAACGCTAAGTTTTTGGTTTTTTCTCTCTCTTTATAATCCTACTTCGCTGCATTACAAGAAGACAAAACACTCCCTTTCCTTTATAACTTGGCTTTTCCATCTTAGAGACAGCCTTATTTTTTATTTGCAACAGTGTATTTCTTAGTAACATCTTAGAAACACTTAGCAATCTTCCACTCAAACTTGTTTTCAGGGAGAGGTAGGGAAAAAAGCTTGACTGATATGAGTATAAGAGAGAATAAGAAGCCAGGAAGCAAAGAGAATACTATAAAGAAGTTTGCTGGAAGAGGAAAAGAAAAAATAGGCTGGTGGAAATAAGGGTTTATAAAGATGGAAGATACTGGTGACAAGGAATGGACAGCTTCACTTCAGGTGACTGGGAAACTAACATGAATAGTGTTGGTGATCAGGGCAGGAAACAGACCTGCACAGAACTCTCCACCTACCTCTGCCAGGTTCCTAGTGACTTTCACATGGCCAAATCCAATGGCCTAATCTCAGGTCTCAGTTATTCAGCCTATGAGTAGCATTACTGCAGTGGGTAATTCTCTCTTCCTCGAAAGACGTTGCTCATTTGATGTCTGGAACACCACCTTCTCTACGTTTCCTCCTTCCTCACCATCTGCTCTTTCTTGATCTCTTTTGCTAATTGCTCTTAACTCCCCAGTCTTAGGCATTAGATTGCTTTTCTTCCTTACCTATACTCATATTCTAGGCTAATTCATGTCTTAGGTTAATTCATTCAGTCTTATTGACTTATACACTAATATAGTAGGCAGAATAATACCCTGCTTCACAGAGGTGTCTATATTCTAATACCTGGAACCTATGAATATGTTATCTTGCATGGCAAAAGGGAATTAAGGTTGAAGGTGGAATTAAGGTTGCTAATGAACTGTCCTTAAAATTGAGCTATTAGCCTAGATTTTACAGGGCAGGGCCAGTATTAGTACTAAGACACGGAGTCTTTAGGAGGCGATTAGGTCATGAGGGCAGAACTCTTATGAATGGTATTAGTCCTCTTATAAAGGAGGCTGGAGGGAGCTTGTCTGCTTCTTCCACCATGTGAGGACACAGTGAGAAGGCATCACCTGTGAATCAGGAAATGGGCCCTCAAAGGACACCAATCTACTGGTGCCTCGATCTTGGACTTCTCTGCCTACAGAACTCTGAGAAATAAAGTTGTATCGTTTAGAAGCTACCCAGTCTATGGCATTTTATTATGGCAGTCTGAACAGATGAAAGCAGAAATTGGTTAAAAAAAAAAAAAAAAAAAGGTAGGGGTGTTACTAACAAATACCTAACAATGTGGATTGGTTTAAACTGGTAGAGGCTGGAAGAGTTTTGAAGCACATTCTTTAAAAAGCCAACATTGCCATAGACAAACTATTAAAATAGGCCATTAAAAGCAATTCTGGTGAGGGTTCAGAAGAAGAGGAGAGGTGTAGTGAAATCCTCACTCTTAGAGAATATATAAGAGGTTGTGAACAGAAATTGATAAAAAATGCATACAGG
>NW_022436963.1:29604017-29653341 GCF_009761245.1 Sapajus apella
GTCTTGCTATCCTCTCACCTGGGCCTCCCACAGTACTGGGATTACAGATGTGTGCCACTGCACCTGGATTGGCAAAATATATATCTAAGCAAAGTGTTGAAGGAGTGGCATGGCTTCTCTTGACTGATTATAGTAAAATAAGAGATATATGATTTAAGGATAAAATTTTTAATCAAAAAGGAAGCAAAACTTACAGATTTGGAAAATTCTCAGCCTGTTCATGTTATAAGAAATGAGAAATCATATTCAAGAGAGAACACCAAGGGTGTGGCCAAGATCTGTTTGATAAGAGGATTAGATTGGGGGCGCTGGCAAGATGGCTGAATATGAACATCTCCAGTCTGCAGCTCCCAGTGAGACTGACACAGAAGGTGGCTAGTATCTGCATTTCCAACTGAGCTCTGAAGGGAGTAGCAGATCTCCCACCACAGTATTCAACCTCTGATAAGGGACAGACTGCCTCCTCTAGTGGGTCCCTGTACCCCGTGTATCCGGACTGGGAAACACTTCCCAGTAGGGGCCGACAGACACCTCATACAGGAGAGCTCTGGCTGGCATCTGGCAGGTGTCCCTCTGGGATGAAGTTTCTAGAGGAAGGAACAGGCAGCAAGCTTTGCTGTTCTGCAGCCTCGGCTGGTGACACTTAGGCAAACAGGGTCTGGAGTGAACCTCCAGCAAACTCTAGCAGACCTGTAGCAGAGGGGCCAGACTGTTAAAAGGAAACTAACAAACAGAAAGGAATAGCATCAACATCAACAAAAGGACATCCACTCATAGACCTGATCCGAAGATCACCAATTTCAAAGACCAAAGATACCTAAATCTACGAAGATGGGGAGAAACGTACATGAAAATGCTGAAAATTACAAAAAGCAGAATGCCTCTTCTTCTCCAATCAATCACAACTCCTTACCAGCAAAGGAACAAACTGGATGGAGAATGAGTCTCATGAATTGACGGAAGTAGGCTTCAGAAGGTGGGTAATAATAAACTCCTCTGAAGTAAAGGAGCATGTTCTTAACCAATGCAAGGAAGCTAACAACCTTGAAAAAAGGTTAGACAAAGTGCTAACTAAAATAACCAGTTTAGAGAAGAACATAAATGACCTGATGGAGCTGAAAAACACAGCACAAGAACTTCATGAAACACACACAAGTATCAATAGCCAAATCAAACAAACAGAAGAAAGGATATCAGAGACTGAAAATCAACTCAATGAAATAAAGTGAGAAGACAAAATTAGAGAAAAACGAGTGAAAAGTTACAAGCAAAGCCTCCAAGAAATCTGGGACTGTGTGAAAAGACCAAATTTAGGTTTGATTGGTGTACCTGAAAGTGATGGGGAGAATGGAACCAAGTTGGATAACACTTCAATATATTATCCAGAAGAACTTTCCCAACCTAGCAAGGCAGACCAACATTCAAATTCAGGAAATACAGAGAATACCACAAAGATAATTCTTGAGAAGAGCAACTCCAAGACACATAATCATTGGATTCACCAAGGTTGAAATGAAGAAAATAACGTTATGGGCAGCCGGAGAGAAAGGTCGAGTTACCCACAAAGGGAAGCCCATCAGACTAACAGCAGATCTCTCTGTGGAAACTCTACAAGCCAGAAGAGAGTAGGGGCCAATATTCAACATTCTTAGAAAAAAATTTCAACCAAGAATTTCATATCCAGCCAAACTAAGCTTCATAAGTGAAAAATAAAATCCTTTACAGACAAGCAAATGCTGAAAGACTTTTGTCACTGCCAGGCCTGCCTTACAACAGCTCCTTAAGGAAACACTAAACATGGAAAGAAACAACTGGTATTAGCCACTGCAAAAAGATACCAAGGTGTAAAGACCATTGATACTATGAAGAAACTGCATCAACTAATGAGCAAAATAAACAGCTAGCATCATATTGACAGGATCAAATTCACACATAACAATATTAACCTCAAATGTAACAAGCTAAATGCCCCAATTAAGAGACACAGGCTGGCAAATTGGATAGAGTCAAGATCCACTGGTGTGCTGTATTCAGGAGACTCATCTCATGTGCAGAGACACACATAGGCTCAAAATAAAGGGATCAAGGGATATTTGCCAAGCGAATGGGAAGCAAAAAAAACCATTCAGGACATAGAGTGTAGGCAAGGACTTCATGACCAAAACACCAAAAGCATTGGCAACAAAAGCCGAAATAGACAGTTAGGAACTAATCAAACTTCACAGCTTCTGCACGGCAAAAGAAACAGTCATTAGAATGAATCGGCAGCCAACAGAATGGGAAAAAATTTTTGCAGTTTACCCATCTGACAAACGGCTGATATCCAGAATTTACAAAGAACTAAAACAGATTTACAAGAAAAAAACAAACAAGCCCATTCAAAAGTGGGCAAAGGATATGAACAGATACTTTACAAAGGAAGACATACATGAGGCCAACAAACATAAGAAAAAATGCTCATCATCACCAGTCATCAGAGAAATGCAAATCAAAACAACATTGAGATACCATCTCACGCCAGTTAGAATGGCGATCATTAAAAAATCTAGAGACAACAGATGCTGGAGAGCATGTGGAGAAATAGGAACACTTTTACACTCTTGGTGAGAGTGTAAATTAGTTCAACAATTGTGGAAGACAGTGTGGCGATTCCTCAAGGACATAGAAATAGAAATGCCATTTGACCCAGCAATCCCATTACTGGGTATATATCCAAAGGATTATAAATCATTCTACTATAAGGACACGTGCACACGAATGTTCACTGCAGCACTGTTTACTATAGCAAAGACCTGGAACCAATCCAAATGCCCATCAATGATATACTGGACAGGGAAAATGTGGCACATATACACCATGGAATATTATGCAGCCATCAAAAATGATGAGTTTGTGTCCTTTGTAGGGACATGGATGAACCTGGAAAGCATCATTCTCAGCAAACTGACAGAAGAGCAGAAGATCAAACACCGCATGTTCTCACTCATAGGTGGGTGTTGAACAATGAGAACATATGGACACAGGGAGAGGAGCACTACACACTTGGGTCAGTTGGGGGGAAATAGGGGAGGGACAGTGGGGGGTGGGGAGTTGGGGAGAAATAGCATGGGGAGAAATGCCAGATATAGGTGATGGGGAGGAAGGTAGCAAATCACACTGCCACGTGTATACCTATGCAACAATCTTGCATGTTCTTCACATGTACCCCAAAACCTAAAATGCAATAAAATAAATTTAAAAAAGAGCAGGGGTTGCTATCCTAGTCTCTGATAAAACACACTTTAAACTAACATAGATCAAAAGAGACAAAGAAGGGCATGACATAATGGTAAAGGAATAAATGCAACAAGAAGAGCTAACTATCCTAAATATTTGTGCACCCAATACAGGAGCATCCAGACTCATAAAGCAAGTTCTTAGAGACCTACAAAGAGACTTAGACCCCCTCACACTAATGGTGGGAGACTTTAACATCCCATTGTCAACATTAGACACATCAATGAGAGAAAATTAAAAAGAATATTAAAGGCTTGAACTCAGCTCTGGACCAAGTGTACCTAACAGACTTCCACAGAACCTTCCACCCCAAATCAACAGCATATACATTCTTCTCAGCACCACATCACGTGTATTCTAAAACTGACCACATAATTGGAAGTAAAACACTCCTCAGCAAATGCAAAAGAACAGAAATCATAACAAACAGTCTCTCTAACCACAGGGCAAATTAGAACTCAGGATAAAGAAACTCACTCAGAACCACACAACTACATGAAAACCGAACAACCTGCTCCTGAATGACTACTGGGTTAATAATGAAATTAAGGCAGAAATAAAGATGTTCTTTGAAACCAATGAGAAAAAAGACACAACATACCAGAATCTCTGGGACACATATAAAGCAATGTGTAGAGGGAAATATATAGTACTAAATGTCCACAAAAGAAAGCAGGAAAGATCTAAATCGACACCCTAACTTAAAAGAACTACAGAACAGCAAACAAATTCACAAGCTAGAAGAAGACAAGAAATAACTAAGATCAGAGCAGAACTGAAGGAGATAAAGACATGAAAAAACACTTCAAAAAATCAATGACTTCAGGAGCTCGTTTTTTTTTTGAAAAGATCAACAAAATAGATAGACAACTAGCCAGACTAATAAAGAAGAAAAGAGAGAAAAATCAAATAGATGCAATAAAGAATGATAAAAAGGATAGTACCATTGATCCCACAGAAATACAAACCACCCTCAGAGAATACTATAAACAGCTCTATACAAATAAACTAGAAAATTTAGAAGAATGGATAAATTTCTGGAAACATACACCCTCCCAAGACTAAACCAGGAAGGAGTTGAACCCCTGAATAGACCAATAACAAATTCTAAAGTTGAGGCAGCAATTAACAGCCTACAAACCAAAGAAGTCCAGGAACAGATGGATTCACAACCAAATTCTAACAGAGGTACAAAGAGGAGCTGGTACCATTCGTTTTGAAATTATTCCAAACAATAGAAAAAGAGAGAATCCTCCCTAACTCATTTTATAAGGCCAGCATCATTGTGATACCAAAACCTGGAAGAGACACAACAAAAAAAGGAAATTTCAGGCCAATATCACTGATGAATATTGATGCAAAAATCTTCAATAAAATACTGGCAAATCAATCCAGCAGCACATCAAAAAGCTTATCCACCACTATCAAGTTGTCTTCATCCTTGGGATGCCAGGCTGGTTCAACATATCCAAATCAGTAAATGTAATCCATCACATAAACAGAACCAATCACAAAAACCACATGATTATCTCAATAGATGCAAAAAAGGCCTTCATCAAGATTCAACAGCCCTTCATGGTAAAAACTCTCAATAAACTAGATATAGATGGAATGTATCTCAAAATAATAAGAGCTATTTATGACATATCCACAGCCAATATCATAATGAATGGACAAAATCTGGGAACATTTCCTTTGAAAAATGGTACAAGACAAGGATGCCCTCTCTCACCACTCCTGTTCAACATAGTATTGGAAGATCTGGTCAGGGCAATCAGGTAATAGAAAGAAATAAAGTGTATTCAAATAGGAAAAGAGTAAGTGAAATTTTCTCTGTTTGCAGATGACATAGTTGTATATTTAGAAAATCCCATCATCTCAGCCCCAAATCCCCTTAAGCTAATAAGCCGTTTCAGCAAAGTCTCAGGATACAAAATCAATGTGCAAAAATCCCATGCATTCCTATATACCAGTAACAGACCAATGGAGAGCCAAATCTTAAGTGAACTCCCATTTACAATTGCTACAAAGAGAATAATATACCTAGGAATACAACTAACAAGGGATGTGAAGGACCTCTTCAAGAACTACAAACTAGTGCTCAAAGAAATAATAGAGGATGTAAACAAATGGAAAAACATTCCATACTCATGCTTAGGAAGAATCAATATCATGAAAATGGCCATATCGTTCAAAGTAATTTATAGATTCAGTGTTATCCCCATCAAGCTACCACTGACTTTCTTCACAGAATTGGGAAACAAACAAACAAACAAACAAACAAACAACAAACACCTTGAATTTCATGTGGAACCAAAAAACTGCCCACAGAGCCAAGACAATCCTAAGCAAAAACAAAAGCCATAAAAAACTGAAGGCATCATGCTATCTGACTTCAAACTATATTACAAGGCTACAGTAATCAAAACAGCATGGTACTGGTACCAAAACAGAGATATAGACCAATGGAACAGAACAGAGGCCTCAGAAATAATGCCACACATCAACAACCATCTGATCTTTGACAAATCTGACAAAAACAAGCAATAGGGAAAGGATTCCCTATTTAATAAATGTTGTTGGGAAAAGTGGCTAGCAATATGCAGAAAGCTGAAACTGGATTAATTCCTTATACCTTATACAAAAATTAACTCCAGATGGATTAAAGATAAATGTAAGACCTAACACCATAAAAACATTAGAAGAAAACCTAGGAAGTACCACTCAGGACATAGGCATGGACAGGGACTTCATAACCAAAGCACCAAAGGCAATAGAAATAAAAGCCAAAATAGACAAATGGGATCTATTTAAACTTAACAGCTTCTGCACAGCAAAATAAACTGTCATCAGAGTGAACAGGCAACCTACAGAATGGGAGAAAATTTTTGTAAGCTACCCAACCGACAAAGGGCTAATATCTAGAATCTAAAAAGAACTTAAACAAATTTACAAGAAGAAACTCAACCACCTCATCAAAAATTGGGTAAAGGATAGGAACAGACACATCTCCAAAGGAGACATTTACACAGTCAACAAACATATGAAAAAAAATTTGTCATCACTGGTCACTAGAGAAATGCAAATCAAAACCACAATGAGATATTATCTCATGCTAGTTAGAATGGCAATCATTAAAGTCAGGAGACAACAGACGGTGGAGAGGATGTGGAGAAATAGCAATGCTTTTACAGTGTTGGTGGGAGTGTAAATTATTTCAACAATTGTGGAAGACAGTGTGGCAAGGATCTAGAAATAGAAATACCATTTGATCCAGCAATCCCATTACTGGGTATATACCCAAAGGGTTATAAATCATTCCATTATAGACACACACACACATATGTTTATTGTGGCAATGTTTACAATAGCAAAGACTTGGAACCAATCCAAATGCCCATCAATGATAGACTGGATAAAGAAATTGAGGCACATATACACTGTGGAATAATATGCAGCCATGAAAAAGATGAGTTCATGTCCTTTGCAGGGACATGGATGATGCTGGAAACCATCATTCTCAGCAAACTGACACAAGAACAGGAAACCAAACACTGCATGTTCTCACTCATAAGTGGGAGTTGCACAACAAGAACACGTGGAGACAGGAAGGGAAACATCACACACCACGGCCTTTTGGGTGGTGGGGTGCTAGGGGAGGATTAGCATTAGGAGAAATACTAATGTAGATGAAGGGGTGATGGATGCAGCAAATCACCATGGCACATTTATAACTATGTAACAAACCTGCGCGTTCTGCACAGGTACCCAAGAACGTAAAGTATAATAAAATAAAATAATTAAAAAAAGAAAAAAATGAACATCCCTTAAAAAAAGATTAGCATAGATTGTCCAGTTGCTATTCATCAAAACAATGAAAGAATGACCCCAAATTCATTCCCCCATCATTAGTGCTATGCCTGTTATCACAGGTTCAGGATACAAGGGCCTTGAGAACACAACAATTTCAAAGGACGGAATTTGGGTACCCATGGGTACTTACTGCCTGGTCCAGCTTCAAGGCTCTGTTCCCTGCCTATGGCACAGCACTCCTCAGCTGCCCCAGCTTTGGCTCCAGTGCTTCTAGATGGATTTTGGGCTTCAGTGACTGCCCTGTCTTTGGAAGGCACAGATGGTAAGTCATGGCAGCATATTTGAGGTGTCATTGCCAGCTAGAAGAGTGTGTGAGTCATGGGGGTATGTACCGTTACCTAGATTTTGAATGATGGAGGTGCCCAGAGCCTCAGGCAGAGGGTGATGCCCAGTGGAAATGTGGTTGCCTCCAATACATCAGACTAGTAGAGCTACCCATGTTCAATTCCAGCCTGAAAGAGCCATAGGTTTGCTACTTCAACCCATGAGAGCAGCAGAACGGGAGGCCTTCAGCACATTCATGGGGGTGGAGCTGTCCAAAGTCATGGGAGAAAGGCTGCATAGAGCCTTAAGGGCCCAGTCCCTGCCCAGCAAAGCTGTGGAGGCAGAACCTCTGCCACAATGGAGACAGAGGGCAGAGCCTCAAGTCAAAGATTATTCTGGAGCCAGTAGAGTTGATGTCACTTGCCCTCTTGGGTCCTGGACTTGTTTAAGATCTGTTACTCCTCCCTTCTTTCCTGTTTCTCCCTTTTGAAATGGGAATGTCTGTCTAACCATTGTATTTTGGAAGCATGGATCTTGTTTAATTTCACAAGCGCATAGAGAGGAAATCACCTCAAAATGCACCTAACTTTAGTCTCATCCATGTCTGATTTAAACGATATTTAGATGAGACTCCAATTTAGACTTGATGCTGGCACAAGTTGGGATTTTGGGGGGCTAAGGGTATGGCATGTATATATTTTGTGTGTGAGAAGGGCATGACTATGGGAGGCCATGGGTGAAATGATATGGTCTAAATGTTTGCATCCTCCAAAATTCATATGTTGAAACCTAATCCTGAATGCCATAGTATTAAGAGATGGAGACTTTAGGAGATAACTAGGTCATGAGGGAAGATCTCTCATGAATGAGATGACTACCTTTATGAAAGAAGCAAGGGAGTTTGCCTCTTCCATGATGTAAAGACCCAGTGAGAAGGCACCATCTATGAATCAGGAAATGAGGTCCTTGACAGATACTGAATCTGCTGGTGCCTTGATCTTGGACTTCCCAGCTTCGAGAACTCGGAGATAAATGAATTTCTTGCTGTTTAGAAGCTACCCAATCTATGATATTTTGTTATAGTAACTTGACTAGACTAAGATAATATATTGAAATCTGGCACATCAGGTAATGGCATGTTTTGCAGACTATCAACAGCTTCCTCAAGCCTCCTTTGCCTATAGGCTTTTCAAGGATCACTTTCAAAGGATCACTTTTCAAGGTGATCCTTGAGGTCACCAATGAAACTTGATCTTTTTAAAATGAGTGATATTCTACCCTGCCTGGGCCTGAGAATAACTTCTGGCTTTAAAAAAAAAATGAGTCCTCTCTAACTTGGCTGAGCTAGCAATATCACAAGAATGAGGCTGGGAAATTTCTATTGAACACAAACCCAACAACCTCTCTCCAGGTCATTTTGATGCACAGCCATGTTAGGAACCAATGGCTTAGACATCTGCAAAAAGTGAAAATATGAGTATCCCTGGAATAAACCAGCTGTATACCACTTAAAGACTGTGTGAGCAATGATCGTTGTCTAAATGCGAAAGAACAACCCAGAGAATAGGTTTTGATCCAGGGACGAGTGAAGATAATTTGAGGTTATGTAGTGTGTTAATGACTGGAAAGAACTAACTGGAAAGGAGTTGCTGGGATTCAGAGTGGAAAGAATACAGGCTTTGCCTTGAGGAGGAATCAAGTCTGAGTCCTGTCTACACTGCTGCTGTGTAGCCTAGGTCAAATTACTTAACCTCTGGGAGTCTCACTTTCTTCCTTCCTTATTTGTGGAATAGAGAGGTATGAAATAGTGCTTACCTCCTAAGACTTCTCTGAGGATTAAACTGAAATTCTGAGTGGTAAATATGTGATTCTGCCGTAACAATGTTCCTGAAATTTTGGAGGAAATGTGATGGTGTCGTTTATGACAAGCAAAAAATGCAACTCAGGCATATATACATTAACTATTTATGTCACCCAAGAAGTGTCCACTGGGCTTGCCAGTTTTATAACAACACTACTGTGAAATACTAAGATCACCTATGATAGAAAATCACTGGGAGGGACAAAAAGAAAGCTTTCTGTTCTAAAGCTCAGAGTGAACAAAAGTGGAATTTGAGGCAGCTGCCTTAGCTCTAATAGCATTAAGTAGCAAGAAATTTCTGATTTTTAAATACAAAAAATTATGCATAGAATCCCTGCAGGAAATGAAGAAATAGTAACAGTAGTGTTTTCAGCCCAACAACTGCACTGACACATGGACATTTTGAAGGAAGATATCTCTGATTTTCACAGGATGCCAGAGTCTTTGGTTATTAAAGTCCACTACTCCAGCAACCAGATTCTTGACAGTTAATAATCTGAATATATATTATCATATTATTATATATAATATATATTCAATAATTTTCTAAACAAAAGCAATGCTGATATAACCATAGGGAGACTAGCTTTTTTATAATCCATATTAATAATCCATATGGATTATTAACTATATATATGAATTATTAACTATTGGCTATGAAGGCTTTGCCAGAAAAGCCAGTCTCTCTATGGTTATATTGGCATTGCTTTTTTCCCCAGTGCAGAAGCTTAGAGAACACTCAGTACAGTTTATGAAAAAGTACAGCAAGCTTCTTTCTCTCTTCATTTCTTTTTGATTAGAGTTGAATGCGGCAGAGCTGGCTTGTAAAGTCAGAAGAATGGATGGCCAGAGACAGCAGTCTGGAGACTATTAAACAGAGAGAGCTCATTTCCCTGGTTTTGATGTGGTCACATCATTTGTAAATTATAGCACTCAGCTGTTTTTCCATTTAGTCATTATTCTGTCATTTGTGTGGCTGCCAATGCTCTCCCTTTTAACCATGCACTGTATAAACTCCAGAAGCAGCTGTTTCAGGAGTGAGCCAGTTTAGGGAGAATAAATATACAGAAAAGCAAATGGTGTTAAAATGGATTAAGTTTAGTTTAACATCTTTTACATTATCTTTTTATCACCCTTCAAATAAATCCTGACCTTGTGCTGGTTTACATTTGAATGTGACTTGAATCTTTATTGTTCAATATTTTAGGACTAGTCAGGGGACCCATTGTAATTATAGTTTTTGGTTTATTCACTGATGGGAACTACTTTAACTTCATTTCTTATCCTTTCCTATTCATGATTCTGGAAACTTTCTTTTGGAAACGGTCCATTTACATAATTAAATGCTTTCCAGTTGTACATTTTGCCATGTGAAAGCATTTCAATAATTTTCTAAAACAGTAAGTTAGATAACCTATTGTGATGGTGACATTAAGGTGAATGTGACTGAGCCACCCAACTTCATGAATAGCACTGATGCCTGACATCTCAGGTCTGAAAAAGAGGAGTTTCTTTGTCTAAGTGGGTATAGTAGACACTTGGGATCTCTGTCAGCATCCATTTTCCCTTCTGATGAAACAACATCGTTTGTGCTTGGGGAAACCACCCTCTACCACTCTCACTTCATTTGCCTTGGTGGTGCTACTCCAAACCATAGGATCACTTGGATTCATGACCCAAGCCTGGCCAATCAGATGATTCCATTTCTAGTCCAGTGATTGGTTGAAGGATGGGCATGTGAACCAAGGAAAACCAATGATATTCAGTTTTGGGACTTCGGATTGGAATCATTGGGCCAAGGGGAAAGTAGTTTCTGCTGGATTACTTAACTGATAAAATTTAAGCCTAGAGTTCCTGCTGGTATTCTTTTGTGTTGGAGATGACAATAGAGAAGATAGTAGATAGAGAGATGGGGAGAGTGAGGGAGAAATAAGATATCATTTGAGCTGCTGGATACAGTCTTATCTAAAAGTAAAATTATCTGTGAGTTTTCAATTGCATAAGCCAGTAAATCCTAATTTTTGCATAAGCCACTTTGAATTGGATTTTCAGCTGCTTTCACCTAAAATATTCCTGATTCCAAAGTCCAAGATTAGGATGTTGGGATTATTCTCTCTTTTTGCCTTTCTTTTGTATATGTGACATTAGGCAAATCATTTAATCTCTTAAACTCAACCTTTATTTTTGTATAACATGAAATAATGGGTACAAAAGTGTCTTAGTTTTAGTACACGTTGTGTTCAATAAATGATAACATGTATTATCTTTGTTGTTACATCTAAATTTGTAACAGCAATCATAATAGTAATAAGCACCTCCTTCTCTGCCTACTACTACAACCTTGAAAAGGGCCAACTTTTGACAAAATGACTTTGATATTATCCATTTCCTCCAAAAAAAGCCCAAGGATATGATTATTTTTATTTAATTGTGTGAGGAAATAGACATCTTAATTTGCTGGAAACCATGCAGAGCAATTCACTGAACATGAACACACAACACACAACCTCCATTGGCTTCTTCTTTCCTAATTGCAGGGGACTCACTAGGGATGGTAGAATCTAGCTGTATATTTCCAGAGGCATTACAAAAATATAAACTATAATAAACACAAAATGTGACTTCTTAAAATTCTTTTGAGAGTGACATTAACATGTTTGAAAACTGCAGTGATAAAGCACCAAAACACACCTCATTTCACATCCTGAGTGGAAAGATTATTTGGGATGTATATCTCAAAAGAGCGTTACTTGTGAGCTACAGCCCAGGGTTCTGGCTATCAATAAATATAATGATTCAATAAGAAAAATGTGAAATGCTAAGAAGAGTGAGACGTAAAATATGCTCAACAAATGCCATATTCTCCCTTCTCATCCCTCTAGCCATCCATCATACATTCAGGCCCTAAATGTGTCAATTTAATAAAAATCATTCAAATACAGTGTTTTTAAAAGTCCATTTTAGCCAAACAATAAGTTGGCTAAATATTTTCACTTACCCAGGTGTATAAAGAGAATCAGCATTATGTTGTACTTAAGAGCATACTATATTAATATATTAGCATTAATGATAAAATCCAGAGTATATCATAATTAATGGTAAGTTCCACTGCTATGTAACAACCATGGCAAAATTTAATAGATGCGGAAACAATCAAACATTATTACTGATGCACAGGCAGAACAAGATTTCCAGCAAAAGAAATAAAATTCCAAATCTGCTCCTCTTGTATTTCAGGTGTAATGGAGACTTTTATTTGGAATGCTTTCAGAATCACCTTGTGTATGGTTCAGGAAGTAAAAACTAAAGATCTGAAGAGATCTGTCATCAGGATCTGTTTCTACTAATGTGAAAAAAAAGAAGACATCCTCTTTTTGAAGCAGAATTGAAGGGGCTCTTGATGTGCAAAAGTAGCTTCAAATGCATTGAACAAAATACTTGATTTTCCCTTGAAAGAATAAGAAAGAGTATTCTGTTGCAACTTTTCTGTTGCTACAAAGTTTTGCAACTTTTCTTTTTCTTTCTTCCTTACCTTTTCAAACATACTTTCTGAAAGTATACTCACAGTGTAAGAGGAAAAAGTCTTACTTTGTGGGCTTTCGAGATGTGATACAGTATTTCTATTGAGAAACAATTTATGGTGAAATTGAGAAGTTGGTGGTCTGTCCAGTTTTTCTCTCCTTCTAAGGCTGTGGTAAAAGGAGCAAGAGCCCTAGACTCAGAGAGACCTGGGTTCAAATCCTGGCTTTCACCTTAAATATCTATAAACTTGGGTGACACATGTTACTTAAACTAAGTGAATTTTTTATTAATTTACAAATAAAAAAATTATATCTGCTACAAAGAGCTGCAAGAATTGAGAAATGTATGCAAAGAATTTTGCCATCTCCCCAACATATATGACGTGTATGATAGTGAACAGTTTTCCCCCCAACTCTCCTGGGTTGTCTGACCCAGAATCCTGTATTTTCATGTGGTTATTTCTTAATATATGCCTTTCACTCTGCTCAGGAAATAGCACATGCATCTAAATTTTCCTTTATTTTTTTCTCAATCAAATTTATCTAGCCTGTATTTCATTTTTAAATTGAAAATAGGAGGTAAAGGATGATATTGAGAAATGTACAGAAGACTTGGCTTAGTCAGCTGACCTACCTTGGAAAAGCCACATGGCCCTTCACACTTAACCTAAGTGTCATTTGCAAACTGGCAGTAATTCTGCCTCTCAGGGATATTGTTTAGATAATGCCATTCTATGCAGGAGAGGACTATATAATATAGGTAACATCATACCTATATGGGAAGTTATTGTTAATTTGTAGTTAATTACTTCTTAACCTGGTAAAGATTAGTTTCTTAACCTGGTAAAAATGCTCAGTAAAATCCTAAGAAAGTGAAGTAGGTTTGTGGTATGGTAAAAAGAACCCAGTTGTTGACTTCAGGGCTACAGAGGCTCTTCTAATTGTGTTTCCTTCCTTCCTTCTTTCCTTCCTTCCTTCCTTCCTTTCTTCCTTTCCTTTCTTTCTTTTTTTTTTTTTTTGAGATAGGGTTTCTCTATGTTGGTCAGGCTGGTCTCGAACTCCCAACCTCAGGTGATCCACCCACCTTGACTTCCCAAAGTGCTGGGATTACAGGAGTGAGCCACCACATCCGGCCTATTTTTTTTTTTTCTTTCTATCATTGTGACTGTGGACACGTGTTTATCTTTCTGATCCTCAGTGTTCTCACTGAAAAAAATATGGACCTTCATACTTATCTTACAGAAGATTTTATGAATATTGTAATTATGTACATAAAACAAGTAGAATAGTGCCTGATACAAAGATACTCAATAAAAATCGCTAGTACAATGATAAGGATTTAAGGCAACATGTACGTTGGGCAGTAGGATCTTAGAGTGACTGTGCTACTATAGGTGGCTGCTTTTTCTCTACAGATGAAAGTTGAGCTTTTGCTTAAAATTTTGGGGTTCTCATGAAAGCCAGTAAACAACTGATTCCTGCTGGACTATCATTGAGATGAGTTGGCAGCAGACAAGATAATTCTTTATGCAAACAGTTAAGGATGGGGTATCACAAAGATCCCTTCTAGCTCCTAAATTTGAGAAACAGACCATAAAATGGTTACACTCTTCAACTGCAACTAGTAAGAATCAAACTATGCAGCTAGTAATAACCAAACCAAATAAAGCCATTCTGTGCAGGAGAGGACTATATAATACATGTCATGTCGTACCTATGTGGGAAGTTATTGTTAATTTGTAGTTAATTACCTCTTCTAAGATTCATAAATGAATGAGATTAGTTAGCTATGGGAGGAAGCAGAACACTTGTGAATATGGTCTTGATAAGCCTTCAGTGTCTCCCACACTAAACAAGATAACAAAGACAGATCTCCAGGTTATGCTGACTGGCTTCCAGGTAGTATACAGGAAGTTATACTGTGCTTGGTTGTTCTGAAACTGGTCTCGCTGAGTTAAAATGTGTAAGGTATTAACAAGCTCTGTCCAAGGATAAAGGATGAGAAGATACCTAGAAATATTTCACATGACCCATTAAAATACTCCTTCAGATCATAAAACAAAACAAAGCAAAAAAGAAAACTTTGATTTGTTCCATGAAGTGTTTTGAAAATGAATTTGGTTTACTAGGTAAGCTCATAAAGGTAAGGTGTGCCTAGAGAACGAAATACAACATTCTCTTCATTGGATCTTCACTTAAATTACAACACTAGGATTTCTGTTCACAGACTAATCTTTGATTCCCCTGTTTGGCACTTATCAGATATCTAAAGCTTAGAAATTTTGGGGTAAATTGTTAACACAAAAGGATAAGAAATGTCCCTAACAAGAAGAAGGGAGAAGCAGCCAAGAGAGAACAGGAATGTAGACCATCTATTATTTCTGACCTTATTCGAGACTCAGAAGTTTACATTAGATATCAAGACCAGAGCAAGCCCTTCCAAGAAAGCAATGCAGAGAGACTCAAAGTGCAGTTGTCAAAGAATTTGCAAAAACCATGCAGAAGAAAAGTGTATGATATAAGTGTGCTTTGGGTACCCCCCTTCCAAATGTTAAAAATAGTTATAGTTGATAATGCTAGAAAAGCTTAAATACATTTCTTCTCAATAGGAACAGTTAGAATTTATTGAAAATCAGCAACAATTTGTCAATAGTGTTTTGTTTTTTTTTTTTTTTCTGTAGGCACCTGGTGTGTGCTTAAGTGATCTAAGGAAGAACAAGACTGGAGCCAGAGCACCCTCTATGTCATAGCCTTGGAAGTCACATACCATCACTCTTTTCATTTTCCACTGGGCACACAGACCATCCTGATATACTATGGGTATAAATACCATAAATATTCTCTAAATCATTGGAGGATATTTTGGAGGTGCCATGGCTATGGTAACCATTTATCTTGTTATAATAAGAATAAAATATTGCACACAAATCCATTATCCTGGATACCTGGTAAAGGCTTCATTAGTTAGTGGTTAAGTCTAAGATCTTTATGCTTCTTCCATTATAAAGTTTTAAGTGCTTAGTTTTCTATTACCAACATTATTATTAGTGTTATTACTTATTAATTTAACAAAGACCTTAATACTGTAGTAATTTTGACTATTAGCAGACAGTCCTTTTTTTTGTTTGTGTTAGAGATTAACCCTTACCTCTAAACACAAGTACTCCCAGTTTTGGAGTGGAGAGAGGTATTTAGAAATTCTGTGTCCTGGTCATCAATACCAAAACTGACTCCTCCCTAAATCCTGCTCACACATCGATGTCCTTCCTTAAATGAATCACTTGCCTCTTTCCTGCCAAATGTACTCTGAGTTTTAAAATGAAAGGGAGAGAGGAAGGGATAAAAAGGGAGGCAGGAAGGGAGGTAGGGAGAGAGGGGGAGAGAGAACACAATAGTTAATTATGTTTTAGTCTTCTATTATTGCTCTAAGGCAGATAGGGAGTATCATCTTTATTCTGTTTCATAGATTGGGGAATAGGGACTCAGAGAAATAAAATGGCTTGTTCAGGTTTCTCCAGCATATTAGATGAAGAGCCGTATTGGTATCCAGGTATTTCATACACGGTGCTCACTGCAATTTTCCTCTTTCTCATCTGTTACCTGGAGCCTTGACTACAGCCTGGTCTAATGGGAGTGGCCTACTAGAGAGGGTGCACTTTGCTTTCCCTTTTTCAACTCGCTACTTCAATAAATAAGGGACCAGAAAAACCACACAAAAGTCACTACGTAATGTCAACCTTACCTTACAGTTACTGATAATGGCATCCTTTAAAAACGTAAAAAGTAACTTATAATTACAGAAGTGGCCTCCCTCTGAAGGATAGATTTGGAAGGGCTGGTCTCTTTTTCTAAGGAAAGTGTATAGCTGGAGATGCTTTGCATTTTGAAGACCTGAAAGAAGACCTATATAATTGCCAGGAGAAGACAAAGGAATGGGGAGAACGAAAACAGTAGTCATGAGTTCTGACAAGAGCAGGTACCTGAAATCATCTTGACCTAGAGCTTTGCAGCTGACTTGCTATCCCAGAAGAGCTGTGCATGTGAGTTGTCAGGGCCGTGTGTAATGGCCTCTGCCCTTTGGGCTTCATTCAAGGCCAGCATCTTCTCAAATCTCCTTCTAGAGGAGGAGTGGGAAAAATGGATTCCCAGAAGCTGATCCTGTAACTCAAACTTGTGAACTAACAATGAATGCTTTGAAGATCCCCCTGCATGAAATACAATTCTCAGTGGTTAGGAAGGTCAGTTCCTCTAAAACATTTTAATGGTATAACTTTTCCTCTGCTGGAATGTTTTTGCAGCCATAATTTTGTTCTGCTTCTCTACTTCTCTTCCAGACCCCAAGTGGTGTTGTCATGTTTATTTTCTGCCTGCACAGGAATTAGCATCACTGAGGTCAAGACATACCCTGAGTGCAAACTTCCCTTTACATCCTAAGATAAGCAGGACAGCATCCATGTACATTGTTCTTACAATAGGCAACACTGAGCTGCTCTTAATCTACTCGGATCCAAGAATTTTGGCTTTTATTTTTACACAAGCAACCAGCTGCCCATTACTTGTGCTATGTCCTAAGTGGAAAATGAAGAGACAAATTCTCCTTACCCTGCTCCCAGTGAGTTGCCTCACCTTACCTCTGGAGATAGCACAGGTGCTGATGGGCTGCTATCGTAACTACCAAGTTGCAGTAGAATATACGGTCCTGTTTTATCTCTGTAAGCACAGTTCCCAAAGCCACAATAGGAATCATGTGGAATCTCTCACCTTTGTCTATAAATGAGGCTGAACCATTCTAGAGCCTGCTACCATTTTCTGCAAATGAAAGCATATCTCTGTCCTGCCAAATAATTTCTCTCCTTTCAAGTGTAAAGTGTGAACAGGGACACCTTATTTCACTGCAAAATGAACAGCAAATAAACAGAGAAATGTGATTAAAACTCAATTGGGTGCAGGCAGGAATTAAGCCATCCCACGCCCATCAGTTTATAGCCGGCCCTAATGAGGAGAAAAGAAAGAAAGTCACTGTACCTCAGCTGGAAGACTGTCAGGGCGTTTTACTAAAACAATCTCTTGTTATCCTCGGCTCTTTCTGCATCTTACATGTCCTCGATTACACAAAGTGATGTACAATGTACTGTGACGCTCTAGGGCAGAGCTGGGGGGCAGCAGTTGTTGTTTGCTTGTTAGTGTGATTTCTTGTTGGGCTTCCTGTACATTCCTGAGCTCAAAAGCCTAAAATGACTATTTCCATTACCCTCAGAGCCTTGTGGAACCAAATATCAAAGATGATCTGATTAACCTTAAAGCACAAAAACTAGTCTTCTACCTCTAGTTTCCATAGCAATTCAAAATCCTCAACAGCATTATTATATTTCTAAAAATGTGGCTCAGTTCTAATGGGTCCTGATGTTCAACATGTATTTCTCCTCAACTGCCTGGTAGACTATATTTTATAGACTCATGGGAAGTAGTTGATAACTGGTCCAGGCCAAGCACTGCAAAATCAGCAGACTTGGTTTTGAATTTACACAAGACCATTTCCAACCAGCTATGGAATGGAATTGGCAAATTTATTTAATCTAAGTTCTAGTTTCCTCAACTGTAAAACAGAATTAAAAGGGAAAGTGCTGACAGTATTGTTGCAATGACTACATGTGACAATGTATATAAACTCGTAATACAAGGCCTGGCACATAGTAAATGCTCAATAAATGCTAATAAGAATTCCTGTAAAAACATATGCCTGAAAATCTGAGGTTACACAGCAGATAACTTGGGAAATTTAGTACTATAAATTAAATCTTTTCATTCCTAAACTAGGGCCATTTTCTATTGCTCTGTACAGATGGAAATTGGGCATTAATTGGGACTGTATAGATCACTGGTTCCCAAAGCACAACTATGGATCTTAAAAAACAAATTGTGTCTGAGTCCAGACCTAACCAGATCAGAAGCTATATTTTAAAATCTTCCTGAGTGATTCTTATGAAACTTGTTTGTTAACTATTGGTCAGAAAGAGTAAGAGGGACCTCCTAGGTGAAGAAGAACAGTGAGATGAGAATATAGAGGTAGAAAGTATAACAGCATTTGGAGGAACTACAAGAAGTTGTGGCTTGGGGCAGAGGGTACCTGCCTAGAGCTCTTCAAAATTGTGACCGAATGGTCAGCAGAGCCATGCAAGATAGCCAAAATCAGCTAGGTATCATTTTGATGTTCAAGAGAACTGCATGGTCCTAAGATTGTGCGAAAATGTATTATTCTGTCTTGTGCATCATCTATTGAGTTAGATGGAAATAGCAACCCAAGAAATACTAGAGAAATGCTAAAGTCCATGAGTGGGGTTATCAGCTTGGGTGAACTCCAAACTTCTTTGTTAAAGAAGCATCAGGTGGAGTATAAACTGAATCCAGGCATGTAGGCTATCTGCCCACATTCGCTTTTCATTTATGGAATGATTGATAAATATAATATACTGTTTAGTGCATCCCAGCAGGGTTGTCCACAGAGCTCAGTCAGCTGGCTAAGCTGGATTCTCTCAGCACTAGGCAACTTTCAGTAACGTCCCAACGTCATGGGATAACATTAGAGTTTCCTTAGAGGGCAAATTTATTTCAACCCTGGAAAGATTTCTAGTTAAGTGTAGAAGTGTTTATAAGAACCAAGTAATAATCATTTTGAATTAAGAAGCCTGTACATTTGGTATTTTATAAAATTGTAATAAATGCAATTTATAATGTATAAAATTATAATTGTAATATTTAAAAGAATTTATCTCAAGTTAGTCTCATCATTTCACTATGCAATGTATAACTGAGTAACTGATATAGAGTTAAGATTTAAAGTTGAAATCTTACTACATTTTTACGCAGCACTGGAACATTTAAGATAAAATTCACCATAATTATACATTTCATTTGTTGACTGCATAAGAAAAGTTTAAGTGCACAGGAAACAGATGATTGAGGAATCATTTCAGTCTGGAGAGGTCACATCAGAGCTGGTACTTTGGTTAGGAGTGGGAGGTATAATGTTCAGCTTTCCTAGGCTATATTTGTTTCAGGCCAAGGGGTCCCAGAAGTAGACAAGAGTCTGACTGAGGCACTTGTCAGGCAATCTATCAGGGGATCAGGATGATCCTGCCATGTCATTTGCAGAGTGGCTGCCCAGGTCTGCACTAAATTGGAGTGTCACCCAGATCATGGTGATGGGAAGGGAGGAGGTATTTCACAGTGCCAGAAAGAACCACAGCACTGTTGGCTCAGTCACAGAGGACTACTGGGCTCTGACCAAGCTGAGAGAAAGTATCTCTCCTAGCTGCCACAAATAGCAATCAGGTGAGCAATGTCCAGGTAGCCTAGGGACATGACCACAGAGACCAGTGAGGGCAGAGAATCCCTTATTCATAAATCCTCTAGGCCAAGTAAAACCTCCACCTGACTTCTCCAGACACCATTTAAGGGGGAAACAAGGGGAGAAAGGGAAGACTCAGAGGTTGTATATCACCTGAAGAACTCTTTCTATGATTATATTTGCACTAGGTCATAGATTGAACCAAAAGTTTAAGTGGGAGCTCTTGAGGAAGACAAATTAAAGACAAAACTAAAGAATATTTTCTCCACAGGTGTGGCAGCTAGTGCCTGTAATCACAGCCCTTTGGGAGATCAAGGCAGGATGATCAACTGAAGCTAGGAGTTCAAGATTAGCCTGGTCAACAAAGTAAAACTCTTTCTCTACAAATAATAGAAAAACATAGCTAGGCATGATAGCACATGCCTATAGTCCTAGCTACTCAGAAAGCCAAGGTGGGAGGATCTAATCCTCAGGTCTACTCCACCATCAACACCTCCCTTTGTACTGGATCATTCCCACACAGGCTCTGATGTCTTATGTGTTTATTACTTTTCTGCAATTTGCTTTATTAATAATAGAAGTTAGATATCTTCTCATATGTAGATCTTATCCTTTTAATCAGTTACCTAGTATTCTACTGTATTCATGTATTTAACTCATCCCTCATCAGTTGGATCAATTAGGTTGTTCACATATTTATGCCAGTCTAACATATGAAACTTTATATACTTGGTAAATATATTTGCAAGACAAATTATTATAAATAGGATTGTTTCATGAAAGTGTATATAAATTTTGAGCCCAGGAGTTTGAGGTTGCAGTGTGTCATGATTGTGCCACTGCATCCAGCCTGCAGAACAGAGTGAGACCCTGTCTCAAATATGTATTTATGCATAGAGATGTGTATATATGTATATATACATACGTGTATGTGTGTGCCTATATATATATTTTCTCCATGCATCCCATTGGTAGTGTGAGTAAATTTGTGGTCCTGTTTTAAACTGGGTTAACTTTCATATCACAGACTAAGAGAAAGGAGACTTGGAAGCAAACTCAGCAATATCTATGACAATGTTCTCATTTTGCAGATGATCAAAATAAGGCAAGAAAATGTTAAATGAATATTTCATTCTTTTTTATGGCTGAGTAGTATTCTATGGTGTGTGTGTGTCTATGTATCTGTATCTATCTATCTATCTATCTACCTGTCTGTCTGTCTGTCTATATATAATTCGTTATCCATTCATTCATTGATAGCCATTTGGGCTGGTTCCATATTTTTGCAAGTGTGAATTGTGCTGCTATAAGCATGTGCATACAAGTATGTTTTTCATATATGACTTCTTTTTCTCTGGGTAGATACCCAGTAGTGGGGCTGCTGGATCAAATAATAGTTCAACTTTTAATTCTTTAATGAAATTCCACAATTTTTCTCATTGGTTGTACTAGTTTACATTCCTGCCAACAGTGTAAAAGTCTTCCCTATTCACCACATCTATGCCAACATCCTTTTTTTAAAAAATTTTTTGATTACGGCCATTTTTGTAGGGGTAAAGTGGTATCACATCGTGGTTTTGGTTTGCATTTTCCTGATTTTTAGTGAAGTTAAGCATTTTTTCATGTTTGTTGGTTATCTGTATATCTTCTTTTGAGAATTATCTATTCATGGCCTTTGCCCACTTTTTGATGAGCCTGTTTGGCGTTTTCTTGCTGATTTGTTTGAGTTCCTTGTAGATTCTAGATATTAGTCCTTTGTCGGATGTATAGATTGAAAAGGTTTTCTCTTATTCTGTGGGTTGTCTGTTTATTCTGCTGATTGTTTCCTTTGCTGTGCAGAAGTTTTTTAGTTTAATTAAGTCCCATCTATTTATCTTTGTTTTTGTTGCATTTGCTTTTGGATTCTTGGTCTTTGCCCAAGTCAATGTCTATTAGGGTTTTTCTGATGTTATCTTTTAGGATTTCTATGTTTTCAGGTCTTCAATTTAAGTCTTTGATCCATTTTCAGTTGATTTTTGTATAAGATGAGAGATGAGGATTCAGTTTCATTCTTCTACATGTGGCTTGCCAAAAATCCCAGCACCATTTGTTGAATACGGTGTCCTTTCCCCACTTTATGTTTTTGTTTGTTTTGTTGAAGATCAGTTGGCTGTAAGTATTTGTTTTTGTTTCTTGGTTCTTTATACTGTTCCATTGGTCTATGTGCCCATTTTTATATCAGTACCATGCTGTTTAGGTGACTAGAGCCTTATAGTATAGTTTGAAGTCAGGTGATACGATACCTCCAAATTTGTTCTTTCTACTTAGTCTTGCTTTGGCTATGCAGGCTCTTTTTTGGTTCTATATGAATTTTAGGGTTGTTTTTTGTAGTTCTGCAAAAAATGATGATGGTATTTTGATGGGAATGGCATTGAATTTGTAGATTGCTTTGGCAAGTATGGCCATTTTCACAACATAGATTCTACCCATCTATGAGCAACTTGTTTCTATTTGCTAGAGTCATCTATGAGTTTTTTCAGCAGTGTTTTGTAGTTTTCCTTATAGAGGTCTTTTCCTTCATTGGTAAGGTATAAGTATTTTATTTCTTTAAATAAAATACTTATTTAAAGAAATAAGTTGAGTTCTTTATTTGACTCTCAGCTTGTTAGTGTATAGCAGAGCTACTGACCTGTGTACATTAATTTTGTGTCCTGAAACTTTGCTGAATTCATTTATCAGTGAACAGCTTCCTTCAATCCATGTCTTCTTCCAGCTACTATCCCACTGCCCTACACCTTTCATAATCAAACTTATAAAAAAGTTCTCTGTACACATGTTCTCTACTTCCTCATTTCCATCCTTTTTTTAATCAACTCTAATCTGGGCTCTTCCCTAATTTCGAAAGAATTAACCTGGGCAAGGGCATCAGGACCTCCCTGTCTAGCGGATGCTTCCCACTCTCCATCTCAGTCCCTTGGCAGCAGCTGAACCAGCCCAACACTGCTTATTTCCACACACCTCCTTTCTTGGCTGCTGTAATCTGGTACTCTTCCAGTTTCCCTCCTGGCCCACTGGCTGCTACTTTTCATTCTTCTTAGTGCTATTTCTCCTCTCCAAGCCCTCTAAATGTTAGAGTATCTCAGGGTTCAGCTCAGATTTTTCTCTTCATACTTTGTCATGTAATTCAGTCCTTTTCCATGACTTTAAATACATTACATTATGGCAACTCCCACATTTATAACTATAATTCCAGACCTCTTTTCTGAGCTTCAGATATTCATCTTCAAATACTAAGATTAGATCTCTGCCATCACAAAATAAATCTCGGATTAAACTCTTGATTTGCAATGTATGCCTAGTCTTCCTACTCCCTTGCCTCATTTATTTTAAACTTTTTAAAAAATGTCATCAATACCTGCCCAATTGCTCATCCTGGAAATCCATGGCCAGTCACATTAGCAGTTGTCCAAAATGGATTTCCAGCTCTTCTCCACTGCCTCATCCAGCCCAGTGATCGTTCAAATACTGGTGGCGTGTCTTTAAATAAAAATGATTTTTTGAGGGACATATTTCTGAAATATCCAAATGATGAATAGGTGACAGGCCCATGCATCTCAACATGTGGTATGTAGATCAGCAGCATTAGTACAACCTGGGAGACTGCTCAAATGCCAATTCAGATTCACAGGCCTCACACCAGATCTGCTGTGGATTCTGGAGGTAGTGCTCAACAATCTGTTTGATACCTCCAGGTGATTCTGCTTGAGAACTGGTGGGCTATGCCATGCCATATGTTCTGTGTATCACTGATGAGAGATGTAAGCCTTCTGCCTAACATCACCCCGAAAGTTGTCAGCATGGCAAAGACTACCTGGAGTGACTGTCTCAACAGATCTTAGCTTATAACCATGCCCTGTTTGTATTCCCCTTTAAAAGGCAGATGAGCAAACTGCAACACTGGATTGGGAATCAGAACATTAAAGAGAATTATATTAGATTCTAATGAAAATGTAGTATATGCAATGGTAAAAACAAAATTCAAACTGTACAAAATACCTACAAGTAATTTTCTAATTATTCTAAGACTACCATTGTCTTTCCCTAGAGACAATCAGTTTTACATTTCTTGCTTAACCCTCCAGAAATTTTCTGATATACACAAGCAGATATATACATATACGTGCAACTATCTATCATTTATCTACCTACCTACCTATTCATCATCTCCCCTGTTTTAACAGATTATAAATTAAAGCACATATATTCTTTTGTGATTTTTTTGAAAATCGATGCTGGTGACACATTTGGAAATTCCTTGTTCTAATGTTTATTTGATAAAACAGAACGATCTTATTTTACCTACTGCCAGCCATATAGGCTGCTTCCCAGCTTTTTTGATTATAAACAATCCTGCCAATAAAAACTACGCTCACCCATGGACACATGCGTGACTATATCTGTGAGATAATCATATGTAAACAGCACCTGCTACCCTGCTTGTCTCAGTCCCCTCAACTGACAGTTTCCAGAGAGGGCTCTAACTCTACTGATATCAGCTCTCTTCATGGATCATCCTGTTTTCAGCAATGTTGGGACATGTAAACTTTTGTTGATAAAGAGGAGACCTCACTAAATGCATGTCAGCTTTCTGACACAATACAGATCAGGAGAGAGAGAGAGAAATGTGTAAGAAGCTGGGGAAGGGTGAAGTGATTAGTGTGAAATCTTCCCAACAGTGGATAATGAGGGTTTACATCTCTTCTTTCTCCATTTTGCTATTGTTACTTTCTTTTATGAGACCCCATGGGAAAAATATGCATTAATTTTTTCTTCTCCCCTGTATTGTTTAAATTCAAAGTGTTTCTGAGTGATCCACATTTTCTTAGCATTGCCTATAACACACACAAAGTGTAGCTGGGTGGCTTCTCTTTGCAAGAGGTCTATTTTTAATTAACTTTTGTGCTTTGTGCCTTAAAGTGACCTCACAGGATTCAGCAGGATATACACATACACTGTCACACTCACACATCACCACTATGATTGTGTGAGAAAATTCCACTGCAAGAGGGTTATGGACAAGTTTTTCTTAGCTTCTAGGAAGATGGAAGACTCCCTGACAAGGATTTTATTTTCATTGTAGTGGGCTGTCAGCATGACCATTTATCATAGCCTGAATTAATAAGGAAAGGACAGAAGAAAAACGGCCTGCTGCCAAACAGCTTGGGGATGTTCGGGGCTGCACAGATCAATCAGCTGGGCACACTAGCTATTGCCTGCTCATCAATTCATTTTCATTGAGTTTCAGGACAGATAACACCAGGCTTTTTTCTGAGGCATGTTCCTAAAGTACCCACCTAAACTTGCTTTCCATTCTAACCTTTTAATTCCACTGGATACTCATCAAGGTGGCATATTGTGTTTAGATGAAGATACTCCTCTAAAAATCAACTTGTGGCGGATCCCTGCACTTTTCCACTTCCAAAATGCACAACAGGCTTAAGGATCTTTCAAAACTAACAGGCAAAAGAGATTAACCTCAAACACATCTGAGAAGCAAAGGGAGAGCTTTGTGCACTTATGACAGCATAATAAATTAAACAATAAAATGCTTTCTTTTTTTTCCCCCCCATTTATTTATTTTATCGCATTTTAGGTTTTGGGGTACATGTGAAGGACATGCAAAATTGTTGCATAGGTACACACGTGGCAGTGTGATTTGCTGCCTTCCTCCCCATCACCCACATCTGGCATTTCTCCCCTTGCTATTTCTCCCCAGCTCCCCACCCCCCACCGTCCCTCCCCTATTTCCCCCCAACTGACCCCAGTGTGTAGTGCTCCCCTCCCTGTGTCCATGTGTTCTCATTGTTCAACACCCGCCTATGAGTGAGAACATGCGGTGTTTGATCTTCTGCTCTTCTGTCAGTTTGCTGAGAATGATGCTTTCCAGGTTCATCCATGTCCCTACAAAGGACACAAACTCATCGTTTTTGATGGCTGCATAATATTCCATGGTGTATATGTGCCACATTTTCCCTAGGAACTGAGAGACACAGAAACCACAAAGGAAAACAACAGCATTCATTTCCATTTGGCTGTTGTAGGGGACATTCATTTTATTTCATCCAGAATCCATTCCCTTTCTCCCAAAAACAGCTTTCCTGTTTTTCTCAACAAAGTATGTCCCCTGCCACCTTAAAATCTTGCACTTCTGGTTGGAAACCACACCCCCTTCGAAGGTTGGAACCTTTAACTTAAATGTGCTGCATCACAGCATCTCATTGCCCAGGTTGCACTAGGGAATTCATTGAACCATGAATTCTTCATGAACTAATAATCCAGCAGAGCCAGTGAAATATAATAAGAGTTTCTGGGATTCTTAGACATTTTGTGGGGGCCTAAAAATGGAGAGGATAAAAATATGTGGCCTCCAGGGGCTACAACAGATAACTTGAGAAAGAAGTCAGCATGGTAGAAGACTGCAATGACAGATGGACTGAAATGAGCCCTGATGGCATCTTTAGAGCCCCTGGAAGAAGCCCACCTGAAGCTAGTATCCCTCTGGATTAAGAGAACTAACACAATCTTTCCACCTAAAAACAAGTGTATTTTTGCCATCATGCTTGGCAAAAAATATCAGTTTTAATTGGGTTTCTTTTATAATAAAAGTAATTTTCACTAATACAGAAAAAATTTCACTAATTGCATTTATTGAATCTGGAACTGTACATCCCAAATCTTTATAATGGTCCCAAAATTTCTCTTTTTGACCAGAACCCAATAGCTTTTTAACCTAGATATCAGAAAATGTAAAAATAATCATCTGACTGAACTCCTTCCAATAATATTGGTACTTGCTATGAGAAGTCAGGAATAGGGCCTTTACTTCTGACAATGTTGATAGGGTGATATGGACCAAATATTTTGATGAGGATAATCATTAAACCTGGGGGCAAAAAAAGAAAAATGAAATAGGATATTAGAATGATAATAAAGGGGAGAATTACTGGGCCAAGACCTAGGAGAAGACATTACTCAAAAGATTTAGTGTCAAGAGTCTGCCATTCTGGAAGAGAAAGCTATGTTGCTGAACAGTAGTTCTGAAAGCTTATACAGAGGGTAAATGTTCTGGGCTTGCTCAAGGAAAAAGATATCATAAACTCCCTGCAATTTGCATTGAGGCCCTGCATGGTATATGCTAATAGGAAGAGTAAATTGGAAATAATATATTTCTCACATAAACTGATCTGAGCTAGGAGATATCTGGATAGCCCAGAAAAATAACCACTTTTAAAAGTAAATTAATCTCAGATTACTAAGCTCCAATTCATGTAGCAGATAAAAATAAAAATTATCTTTAGAGGAACATAACATTATCCTATGCCACAGGCTAAAATTCTTAGAAATAATGGCTGACACACAACCAAAGAGAAGAAGACATACAAGCAAATAAGATGGCATGGAAAAGAATCATCAGGGATAGAAAAACAAAAAGGAAAACAAGGCAATCCATAGTCTTCAGATACTGGAGTTAGACTTTAAAACAACTATTCTTGCTATTTAAAGGAACTAATATATGACTGAGATAATTAAAAATCAACTGCAAATTTTAGAATGAAAAGCCATTGAAATTAATACCTTAGTGGAAAAAGTTCATAGATTAGACTTCAATAAAAAGACAATAAGTGAAATAAAAGGCAAGACAGAAGGAATTACTTATTATGAAGCAATTGGAAGACAAAAAGACACAAAATACAGAAGAGAGGGTAAGAGACAGAAGATTCAGTCCAAAAGTCTGATACATATTTAGCTGTATCTTCAGAAATACAGTAAACAAAAAAAGGGTGTAGAAGGCAACAAATTGATAATATCTAGCTAAGAATATCCTCAAACTTATGAAACACATCAATTTACATAGAAAAACCTCAAGAAGAAAACATTAAAAGAACTATACTGAGCCATCATAAAAAACTGAGGAAAGAAAACCACTTAGACAACCCAGAAAATATAGGGCAGATTATGTTCAAAATGACAATTGTACTGCTAATTGATTTATCAAGAGAAAACATAGGAAGCTAATATACAAATATCTGCCAAGTGCCAAGACAAAAACCTGTAATTTTATACTGAGTAAAAATTGTCTTTGGAATGAAAGGCAGTTTTATGTGAATAAACTGAGAAAACTTTTTATCACCAGACCCTCAGTAAAATAAATAAAGAGTCTTCTCTACAGGATATCCTTGCATGAAAATGAGATACATAGAATGAAATCTAAGAAAACCAGTAAGACATGAACAAATCCAAATAAATATAAGCTGTTTAAATATTTTATGGTGTGATTTAAACTAAACAAACAATACAAATACATGACAATAAAAGTACATAAGATAGGAGAGGATAAAGATGTAAAAGTACTTCAAGGCACTTGGAGTATTTAGGAAGAAGGTAAAAGTAGAAAACTATAAAACATTACTAATGAAAATTAATGAAACCCACACTTCCCTGCCCCTCATCAGTGGAGAGGAAGATATACAATGTTCACAGATTGGAATATTCAATTTTTGTAAAGATATTAATTATTCCCAAATTGATCTCCAAATCCTATATAATATCAATAAAAATCTCAAATGTTTTATTGTAAAACTTGACAAGCTTATTCTAAAATGTATATGAAAATTCTAAAGGTCAGGATTAACCAACAGAATCTTAAAGAAAATGAAGACTTCTTATAAGATGACATAAACTAAATGGGTGGGAACAGATGTAAGGATGGAAATATAGACTAATGGAAGAGAAGAGAAAGCTCAGAAACATACCTATGCATAGAGAGACGCTTGATTTGTCATAAAGGTAGCACTTTGGAGTAATAAGCAAAGAGGATCTTTCCAATTGGTAGTGCTAGGAAAACTGGGTACAATGTGGCAAAACAACAACAACAACAACGACCTTGACCTTTAGCCCATATTATACACAAAACACAATTATAGTGGATTGTTGTTATAAATATGAAAGGTAAAACAATGTTACAGAATATAATTTAGGTGCCTATCTTTATGACTTCAGAAAAGGGAACCATTGTTTAATAAGAACACAAAAAGCACTGAAAAGGAAAACATTGATAAATTACTGGTAAAAGGAAAATGTTGATAAACCATTTAACTATATTAAAATTAAGAAATTCTTTCCTCAAAATACACTATTTTTGAAAGTCAGAAAAAACCCAAACAAGCCACAGAATTGTTAAAAAAAAATCTTATAAACATGATCAAAATAAGTCAGACCAAAAAATTGTGTACTATATGTATACTATATTACTCCATTTACATAAAGCTAAAAAACAAGTAAACCTAAGCTACAGTGTTTAGTGGTTGCAAACTTGCATGGTGAAGCCATTAAGATAATTGCTGTAAAAGCCAGGATAGCGATTATCTTTGGGGAGAGTGAGAGTGGGTAGTAGCAATGTTGTACTTCTTTTATTTAATTTGATAATTGTATACATTTCTTTTTTATTTTATATATATATAGTCCTAGGGTACATGTGCAGAGCATGCAGGATTGTTGCATAGGTACATACACAGCTAAGTGGTTTGCTGCCTCCATCCCCCTCTCATCTATATCTGGAATTTCTCCCCATGTTATCCCTCCCCAACCTCCCTACCATCCCGCTATCCCTCCCCTATTACCCCACAACAGACCCCAGTGTGTGATGCTCCCCTCCCTGTGTCCATGTGTTCTCATTGTTCAACACCCACCTATGAGTGAGAATATGTGGGGTCTGCTTTTCTGTTTTTGTGTCAGTTTGCTGAGAATGATGGTTTCCAGTTTCATCCATGTTCCTGCAAAGGACACGAACTCATCTTTTTTTTATGGCTGCATAGTATTGCATGGTGTATATGTGCCACATTTTCCTTGTTCAGTCTATCATCGATGGGCATTTGGGTTGGTTCCAGGTCTTTGCTATTGTAAACAGTGCCGCAATGAACATATGTGTGCATGTGTCTTTATAACAGAACAATTTATAATCCTTTGAATATATACCCAGTAATGGGATTGCTGGGTCAAATGAATTTCTATTTCTAGGTCCTTGAGGAATTGCCACACTGTCTTCCACAATAGTTGAACTAATTTACACTCCCACCAACAGTGTAAAAGTGTTCCTTTTCTCTATATCCTCTCCAGCATCTGTTGTCTCCAGATTTTTTAATGATCACCATTCTAACTGGCGTAAGATGGTATCTCAATACGGTTTTGATTTGCATTTCTCTAATGACCAGTGATAATGAGCTTTTTTTCATATGTTTGTTGGGCAAACATTCACAATTGCTACAAAGAGAATAAAATACCTAGGAATACAACTAACAAAGGATGCAAAGAAAGGGTTTTTTGTGTCTCTATCTCCTTCAGTTCTGCTCTGATCTTACTTATTTCTTGTCTTCTACTAGCTTTTGAGTTTTTTTGATCTTGCTCCTGTAGCTCTTGGAATTTTGATGATAGGGTGTCAATTTTAGACCTTTCCTTGCTTCTCATATGGGCATTTATTGCTATAAATTTTTCTCTAGACACTGCTTTAAATGTGTCCCATAGATTCTGGTACATTGTGGATGTTGAACCAGGGTGTTATCCCTGGGATGAAGCTGACTTGATTGTGATGGATAAGCTTTTAGATGTGCTGTTGGATTCAGTTTGCCAGTATTTTATTGAAGATTTTTGCATCCAAGTTCATCATGGATATTGGCCTGAAGTTTTCTTTTTTAGTTGACTCTATGTTGAGTTTTGGTATTGGGATGATGTTGGTCTCATAAAATGATTTGGGAAGGATTCCCTCTTTTTGGATTGTTTGGAAGTTTTAGAAGGAATGGTAACAGCTCCTCTTTGTATTTCTGGTAGAATTCGGCTGTGAACTCATCTGGACCTGGACTTTTTATGGTTGGTAGGCTATTAATTGCTGCCTCAACTTCAGCCCTTGTTATTGGTCTATTCAGGGTTTCAGGTTCTTCCTTCTTCCAATTTTGATGATAGGGTGTATATTTTAGACCTTTCCTTGCTTCTCATGTGGGCATTTATTGCTATAAATTTTCCTCTAGACATTTATTTAAATGTGTCCCAGAGATTCTGGTATGTTGTGTCTTCATTCTCACTGGTTTTAAAAAACATCTTTATTTTTTCCTTCATTTCATTGTTTACCCAGCCAACATTCATAGCTGGTTGTTCAGTTTCCATGAAGTTGTGCAGTTCTAAGTTAGTTTCTGAATTCTGAGTTCTATTTGATTGCACTGTGGTCTGAGAGACTGTTTGTTATGACTTCCATTCTTTTGCATTTGCTGAGGAGTGATTTACTTCCAATTATGTGGTCAATTTTAGAGTAAGGGTGATGTGGTGCTGAGAAGAATGTATATTCTGTGGTTTTTGGGTGGAAAGTTCTGTAGGTATGTTTTAGGTCTGCTTGGTCCAGATCTGAGATCAAGTCCAGGATATCCTTATTAATTTTCTGTCTTGTTGATCTGTCTAATATTCACAGTGGAGTGCTAAAGTCTCCCACTATTATTGTGTGGGAGTCTAAGTCTTTTGGTAGGTCATTAAGAACTTGCTTTATGTACCTGGGTGCTCCTGTATTGGGTGCATATATATTTAGGATCATTAGCTCTTCTTGTTGCATTGATCCTTTTACCATTATGTAATACCCTTCTTTGTCTCTTTTGATCTTTGTTGGTTTAAAGTCTGTTTTATCAGAGACTAGGACTGCAATTCCTGCTTTTTTTTTTTTTCCTCTCCATTTGCTTGGTAAATCTTCCTCATCCCTTTATTTTGAGCCTATGTGTATCCTTGCATGTGAGATGGGTTTTGACTTTTTATCCAATTTGCCAGTCTGTGTCTTTTGATTGGGGCATTTAGCACATTTATGTTTAAGGTTAATACTGTTATGTGTGAATTTGATTCTGCCATTTTGATACTAGCTGGTTGTTTTGCCCATTAGTTGACGCAGTTTCTTCATAGTGTCAATGGTCTTTACAGTTAGGGATGTTTTTACAGTAGCTGGTACTGGTTTTCCTTTCCATGTTTGGTGCTTCCTTCAGGAGCTCTTGTAGGGCAGGCTTGGTGGTGACAAAATCTCTCAACAGTTGATTTTCCATAAAGGATTTTATTTCTCTTTTGCTTATGAAGCCTAGTTTTGCTGGGAAGGAAATTCTGGGTTGAAAATTCTTTTCTTTTAGGATGTTGAATATTGGCCCCCAGTCCCTTCTGGCCTGTAGGATTTCTGCCAAGAGATCCTCTGTGAGTCTGATGGGCTTCCCTTTGTGGGTAACCCAACCTTTCTCTCTGGCTGCCCTTAGCATTTTTTCCTTTGTTTCAACCCTTGTGAATCTGACCATTGTGTGCCTTGGGGTTGCTCTTCTCAAGAAATACCTTTTAATGAAATTCAACATCGCTTCATGTTGAAAACTCTCAACGAACTAGGTATTAAGGTAACATACCTCAAAATAATAAGAGCTATCCATGACAAGCCCATATCTAATGTCATTCTAAATAGGCAAAAGCTAGAACCATTTCCCTTAAGAACTGGAACATGAAAAGGATGTCCACTCTTACCATGCCTATTCAATACAGTTATTAAGTCCTAGCCAGAATAATCAGACAAGAAAAGAAATAAAATGCATCCAAATAGGAAGAGAACAAGTCAAGCTATCTGTCTGCAGATAACATAATTTTATTCCTAGAAAACCCCATAGTCTGTGCCCAAACATTCCTTGATCTGATCAACAACTTCAGCAAAGTTTTAGGATATAAAATCAATGTACAAAAATCAGTAGCATTTTTATACACCAATAACATCCAAGCTATGAGCCACATCAAGAATAAAATTCTAATCACAATACCCACAAAAAGAATTAAGTACCTAGGACTACAGCTAACTGTGATGTGGTGAAAGATATCAACAATGGGAATTATGAAATGCTGCTGAGACATATCAAAGATGACAAAAACAAATGGAAAAATATTTCATGCTTATAGATAGGAAGAATCAATAGTGTTAAAATGGTATACTGCCTGAAGCAATTTACAGATTAAATGCTATTCCTATCAAGCAGAATTAGGAAAAAAATAAAAAAAAAGAAACTATCCTGAAATTCATTTGAAACTAAAAAAGAGTCCAAGTAGCCAAAGAAATTTGAATCAAAGAGAACAAAACCATAGACATAGTGCTACCCGATTTCAAACTACGAACTACAAGTCTGCAGTAACTAGTGGAGCATGTTACAGGATCCAAGTTAGAGAACACATAAGGCTGCACATCTGCAGCCATCTGATCTTCAACAAAGTTGCCAATAACAAGCAATGGGAAAAGGATGCCCTATTCAATAAATGGTGCTGTAATAACTGGCTAGCCAGATACAGAAGAATGAGATTGGTCCCCTTCCTTTTACCACATACAAAAATCAACTCAAGATGGATTAAATATTTAAATGTAAAAATGAGACTAAAACCCCTCAATGGTGAAGCCTACAGGAAGTCTCCTGTGGCTGTGCTAGCTATTGTTTACCTCTTTACCAAAAGCTGCTGAGGTCCTCTCTGGGGCAAACTGATGGGATCTGCAACAGCAAACATTGCAGGGTTCTTAGTGGTGAAAGCTACAGAGGGATACATGATAACTGTAAGTGCTGCTGCGATATGCAGCAGAGAAGTCTAGAGTCCTTTACAGAGTAGGATAATAGCAACTGTGGTGACTCTCACCACATAACTGATACCAACGAGCACACATTGATCTTCTTTGTTCCTAGACTTTTCCACATGTCCCAGGTTTGCATGGGTGGGATGAAACTGAAGCTGGTTGTTTGGGCAGTTCCCCGAAAGGCTGGGGAAGCTGGTTATTCATCCTCCCCTTCCTTTCTCTATGAGAGGGCCTTGCTAGCCAAAGAGATCACTCTCCATGCTGAGCAGTGCCAGCATTGGGGATGGGGTGTCACAGGCAAAATGAAACTGTTCTTTCTTCACTTTTTGTGTGATTATTCTTGAATTTTTTTATTCCACTGTATTACTAAATATTTTGGACTCATGAGCCCTTCCAGAGTTATTTGCCTTCCTGGATAGCTGCCAAATTATTGCTCTCTGTGGGAGGAATCAAGGCTGTGATCTCCTACTCTGCCGTTTTGTTTTGCCTTTTTCTTATTAATTTGTAGGAATTCTTTATGTATTAAAAGGAAATTCGTCTTTTATCTACCCTGGCAATTTGTCATTGGTCCTTCTAATTTATTCTAATTTTCACCACAAAAATTTTGTAAAAGTTAATATAACAAATATTCTACTTTTAAAATTAATTCATTAATCATCAAATTTTAAAAGTGCTAACTATATGTCAATTACTATCCTAGGTGCTTAGGTTACCTCAGTGACCAAAAAGGACAAATATCCCCGTGCTCATGGTGCTTGATTCAAATGAAAAAGAGGCAGTAACAACATGCATGATAAGTACATGTAAAAAAAGTGATGTGGTATAATAGAAAGCAACTGTTATGGAAGACAGGGAAGGTAGAGCTATCTAGTGGGAATTAGGGGTGCAGAGTGGGTGTCATGGTAAAGGTAGATCATAGTATTAAATAGGGAGGTCAGGACAGTCATTGAGAAAGTGAGACTTGAGCAGAATCCTGAAGAATGTGAGGAAATTTACCAAGGAGACATCTAAGGGAGTTGCATTTTGCTTAAAAGGAGGGCCTGGGCAAAGGACTCAAGGCTGCCTGGCAGGTCACAGGAATACCAAGCAGGGAGTGTTATTAGAGCCACATTAGCTAGAAAGGCAGTTTTAGGAAATGAAGTCAAATAGGTATGGGGATGGGGGAGATCACATATTATTCAGGACTCCTGTGTAATGACTTCATTCTGAGTGAAATGAAGAGTCTACATTTTAGACATCTCCATCAGGAATAGAAGAGAATGGGGTAAAATGTAGGGGAACAAAGATAGAAACTTGATACAGGTAAGCAACCATTGCAGTCATCTCTCCAGTGACTTAGAACAGGATGACAGCAAGGTGAGAAACAGGCAGATTCTAGATATATTTTGATCATATAGGTAGTGTGATTTCTTGATCAGTTAAATGTGGGGTATGAGGAGAAAAGAGACATCAAGGATGACTCCATGATTTTTGTCCTGAACAACTACCAGGGTGGAGTTATAATCAACTGAGATAGTGAAAGGATATGGGGGGTGGGTGTTGGGGGTGATTTGAGAGTTTCATTTTGGATATGTTGAGTTTCAGCTATCTATTAACCCTATAATTAGGAGAGGTACCACCTATGCTGTTGGATTTATGAGTTTAAGGATTAAAAGAATAGTTTGGGCTAAAAAATAACTTTTGGAATAGTCTAACTGTGGAAAATTATACTTTAAAGCCCACAGATTGGGTGATCACTAAGAAAGTAAATGTTGATAATATGCTACTTGGAACCTGAGTATTCCAACATTAGGAGGCTAAGGAGAAATTCAGGAAATAGCAAAGCAGACTGAGAAAAACAGCATGTGAGATGCGATAAAAACGAAGAATGAGTGTTGCCCTATAAGCAATGTGTAGTGTACCAGACAGGAGAGTGATTAGCCCTGTTGAATGCTGATAATAGATCAAGATGAGGACTGACACCTGTCTATGAGATTTGGCAATGTGAAGGTCATTGGTGACCTTGAGAAGAGGAGTTTAAATTGAATGGTGAAAGCAAAAGCCTGACTGAAGTAGGTTTAAGAGAAAGCAAGAAAAGAAATGGAAATGACAAGCATAAACAATTATTTTAAGAGGTTTTGCTGCAGAAGAGCATAGAAATAGAGAAATAGCTGGCCTGGAAGAGGAAGTGGGATTGAGAGGGTTCTTTCTGAAGATGGAAAAAAAAAATCAGTGTTTTAAAATGCTGATGGGGAAAGTCTGGTAGAGAGGGAAAAAATGATGATGTGTGTGAGAAAGGGAGAAGGGAAGAATTACTGGATTAATGCTTGAATAGGCAGGAGGAGAAGGGTTCATGCTGAGTAATGTGGTATGATAGTTTTCACCTGAGTAGTGTGCAGGCAGATGCTCAAAGCTGGGGAGTGTGGTTTGGAGTGTCTGGAAGTTCCCTTCTGATCACTTTGTTTTTCTCAATGAACTCTAGTTTCACTATCAGAAAGGTCTTCAACTCAGAGTGAAGTTGGTGGAACAAAGAATTGAAGGTTTGAGAATGGAGGATAAGGAAGATAAAATAGTGCTTCAGAGAGGGAGAAAGTACATGCATTAGGGAAAAGGACCCTTCAAAATGGTGACCTGAAACTGCCCAAAGCCAACAGAGACATGCATAACCTAAGAGTATGTCACTTAAATATTGTAAGAGACCTAAAGAGAAGCAAATTCCAGTTGAAGGGGTGAAGAGTGTCAGATACTGGCTTTTTGAAGTAATACAGCCTAATTATAACTTGAAAATTCAGTATGGAATTACTTGAATCTCAGGGATGAAAGCATGGATTAGGATTTCCTATTAACCAAAGGATTTTCTAATTGAGCTTCCTTATTATCCTAAGAAAAAATTGTACTGGGTCTCTGCAACTCCAGATCACCCAAATTTCTGGCCAATATTTTTTGTTAGTTAATGGGAATGATGTATCCTAAAACTTCTTTGGTTAAGACCATCTCCAAATAATTCAGATTGACCCATTGCTTTTTGTTTTTTCTAGACAGAGTCTTGCTCTGTCACCCAGGCTGAAGTATACTGGCACAATGTCGGCTCACTGCAACTTGTGCCTCCTGGGTTCAAGCAATTCTCCTGCCTCAGCCTCCCGAGTAGCTGGGATTACAGGCACTCTCTACCACAATCAGCTAATTTTTGTATTTTTAGTACAGATGGGATTTCACCATGTTGGCCAGGCTGGTCTGAAACTGCTGACCTCATGATTCACCCGCCTCCATCTCCCAAAGTGCTGGAATTAGAGGTGTGAGCCACTGTGCCTGGCCCCTACTTTTCTTAGTAGGAAAGTCTATTTTAACTCCAAATAAGTATAAAATTAAATACAGAGATGATGAAGTAAATATAACGTACATTAGCAATGCTTTTGTTTTAAGGACTTACCTGCATGAATCTGACTTAGTAGAGTTATAAACTAGCTGTGGTTCCCATAAAATGCTTAGGTGAATCATCCATGGATCAGGAATTGTTATTGTAAGTGGAAATGTTAGTAAGATAATCTGGAACATTGTCAGTAGCATATGACTTTCCATACTTAAAAGTTTAACTTACTACAAGACTTAAGTACTCATGAAGGTTTCATATGTTAATATGATTTTTGAGATTCTAAAAATCTAGTTGAATATATTAAATTTATAAATGTAGCTTAAAATGTTAAAAAGTTTGTTTGTAAGCAAAAACCTCCTTAAGTGTACTTGATTAGATAATTGACTAATAGGTCTATACTTAAATGATCTTAAAATCTTCAGGAAGAACTAGGTATTTGAATTTGTACCTAAAATAAATTGAAACAGATAAGATCAAGAAAGTGTGGTATATATACACCATGGAATACTATTTATCCATTAGAAAAAACAAAATCACATAGTTGGCAGAAACATGGATGGAGCTGGAGGCCATTATCTTTAGCAATCTAACACAAGAACAGAAAACCAAATACCATGTGTCCTCACCTATAAGTGGGAACTAAATGATAAGAAAGTAATGAGCCCAAAGAAGGAAACATCAGACACTGGAGTCTACCTGAGGATGGAGGGTGGGAGAAAGGAGAGGAGCAGAAAAGGTGACTATTGGGTAATGGGTTTAATTCCTGGGTGATGAAATAATCTGAACAACAAACCCCTGTGACATGAGTTTACCTATGTAACAAACCTTCATATGTACCCCTGAACCTGAAATAAAAGTAAAAAAATAAATACATAAAATGAATTGAATACAATTCTTAAAATCAATGATTTAGGACACCATATTTGTTCTCAAGATCATTTCCAAATCCTGACATTTTTATTTACGGTTTATGAATTTTTCTCTGACATCTTCTGGGCTTCATGGAATTTATTCTGAAATAAAATCAGTCAATGACAAAGTATTTTTTTCCATTTAGTTAATCAATGATTATGCCACCATCTTTTCACACCACATTTGAACTTTAATCATGTACTAAATTCCCAGGTGTGTTTGTCCTTGTCTTGACTCTGTTTGTTCTTATTGTTCAGCCTGTTTCTTCCATAGTACATAATTATTTTAATTCTTTCTATTGCATAATGTCAAATTCTCTGTTAGGTTGAAGCCATATCATTTTGTTTATTTTATGGAATTTTTCCGAATAGTCTCAAATGTTTATTTTTTAGATAATCTTGAGTATCACCTTGTTAATATAAAATATTTAAAAGGTAATACTTTAATTTGAAGAACAATGAATTTGTATTTTGTTACACACATACATTTAAATCAGAAATAGTGGTTTTACTGTGTCAATTGGCTTTTGAATACTTATTGAGATGATCATGTTTTTTCCTCTTTTGACCTATTAATATAATGAACTATATTAATTAAGTTCTTTAAGTAGAAATAATCTTAAATCTCTGAGACGAACTCTACTTGATTGAGAATCTTTATTATTTAAATTTATTGTCAAATTCTATTTGCTAGTATTTGGAGATTTTTCATTTATTGTAATTTTCCAAATTATATTTATTGTTATAGGCCTGTTGATTTACCTGTCTTTCTTGGGGTTAATGTTGCATGTTGTATTTGACTAGAAAAACTATTTATTTTAGCCAAATATTATTATTATTTGCTTGGAAATTTTAAAAATTCTCTTCATTTGTATTATATGTTAGGGTATTTCCCCTCTCTTCATTTGTGTCTATTAATGCTGTCTCCTATTTTAAATTATTAGTGTACCCAGTGGCTTATCTCATCATCATTCCTGGCTGGTCATTGATCTTTGTTTTAACTCTGTTTCAATTTTCTTCCTCTTTGGTTTCTTTCTTGTAACTTATTTTTATTTATTTATAACTTTTTACCTTTTGCTTTCTTTAGTTTGTGGGGTTTTCCTCTGAGCTTTTAATACTAAAAAACCCCATATCATTTATTTCATTCTCTCTTGTTTGATGTATTTCTGTGATTTTTGTCACTGAGCATAGCCTTATTTGTATTTACATGTCTTATCTTTATCATCATTGTTTTCTAGATAGTCTTTGATTATATTTCAATTTCTCCATTCAATCAAGAGTTAAGTGAGAATTTCTCACATTTTCCAAGTGGTTGGTTGGCAATACTTTATTCTAAATAAAAAACTGATAATTAATCCTTTGCTGATGTGTGTTTCTTAGTCCTAATTTATCAATGAATGTTATAACATACATTAAAAACTTGTGGAATTTGTAGCACTAGATTTCTTTCTGTCTACATGATACCAACATAGATGTAATTAAATAAAAAGTTTAGGAGTAAGCATATCTTTCCCACCTGAGCAACATACCGTGAATTAAAACTTTCGCATGTTAATTGGCTGCTACTCTTTGGAATTTCAGTTTCATTTTTCAGCAAAAATACAGAGTATGGTCCTAAAGTATTTGAAGAAAAAAATACCTATGTATTATCAGGCACAGGATAAATCTGGAGATCATAGCAAAGCTCTGGACCACTTTTTCAGAGAGGCAATACTTCAAACTTTCATATCCCTGGAAAGAGTAGGAAATTAATCAGATAGCCTGATCCTATTAACCTCCAATTTCTAGACCCACTGCCAATTCTTCCCACTTACCTTCCAGTTTGCTGCCTCCTAACTACTACATTAAACACAGAAAATTGGAAGGAAGAAAAATAAGTTCCTATTTTTCTACCACCCACAGATAATAATTTTAATATTTTTAAAGATTCAGGTAGTATTATATATATACAATATTTCTAATGGAAAGGAATAATCTCTTAAATCTTTTTCTGTTTCTTCTTTTCAAATCTAGATATCTCCTTCCTAGATGCTCACAGCAACCATCTTCCTCAATTAGGAAAAAAAATTTGCTATAGGTGTTTTCTTTCCCCTGGTACTTTAAGATGACAAGATGTACTTAATGCCTTCATATTCTATGGACAAACGGAAAAAGAAAGTCTTTCCTTTCAGTTCAGTAGTTCAGTGCCCTGTGTTGAGTTTTCTGGGCCCTGGGAAGAGTATGTGTTCCTGTAGAAAGGGAAGCCACAAAGGCATAAAATCAAGAAAACATTAAAGGACTACAGTATTTTCACTGAAATATTTTTACTTGGAATAACAATTATTTTGACATTTTTATCCAAGTTCCAATATTCCTTTTAACACTACTAAAATTAAAAGCAAATTTTGGTAATGAAGGGTATTGAACAATGTTTCTGCACAGCCAGAGAGATAAATTTGAAAATACTGGAACTATTCCATAGTGACCAAGTGTTGCAAAGCAATGCGTGATTTTCCAGGAATCGGGGTCAAGTCACAGAATACCTGTACTACACCAAATGGAATCCTAACGAGACTTTTTCTCATGTGCCCAAAGCAGTATTATCTGCTTAATATAGCCATACATTTTCATCAGTTCAGGCTGGCAAAAAAATGGAACAACAACAAAACGTCTGCTTGCCTGGACTTGTATTTGATCAATGAATAGAAAGAAATGAAAAGGCTGTTTGCAAAAAAAAAAAAAAATAGCATATTCCTTAATATTGGCTGGCATTTAGTCAAATTTTGTCCCTTCCAACCCCAGAAACAATTGCAGAATCTTTTCTGGAGGTCAGAGAACTAAATAGGTAAGAAAGCCCTTTTTGCATAGCTAATTTCACCCTTTGAAGGAGGACAGAGCCCACTGAAGAGGAGAAGAGTGAAAATGATGATGACCTTGGTGACAGTGATGGTGATAGTTCTTACTATATCCTACACATCATGCTAAGTTTTTCGTTCTAAATATCTCATTAAGTTGCACAGTACTAGGCATGTTGTGCCTGAACTGCAAAGCAGATCACATATAACTCAATATCACACAGTAGCAATGTATAAAATATTGACTAGCTACAAAGGATAAATATTCTCATAATACAAACTGGAAGAAAGGCTAGCCATTACCCAAAGTTGAGAGGCATATTTTCATGGCCACCACAGAGACTAGATGCAGAAATTACCTTCACCTTGGTATTTGCCACAGACTAAAGGACAGTACAGTTTACTCATTTAGTCATTGACTCATTCTCTCATTCACTCAACAAACATTTATAGTGCACGAGTGTGTAATATACTATGCCAATTTCATAGGAGAGTAAAACAAAATCTAATAATGGTACAAGTGGATATAAAACTGTAGTTTGACTAGTGCTATGGAGAAAAGTTTCACAATGAAATAACAGTGTATAACAGAAAAATCTAACCTAGTTATAGAGTTAAGGAAGGCTTTCCTGAAGAAATTACACTTGAGCTGAGGTCTGAAGAATAAGTAGGTATTAACTAAGCGAAGAAAGGACAATCAAAGGGTAGCATGACCAGAGGCCCTATGTTGAGAAGAAGGAAGATATCAATGAAAGGTATGGGAAAACCTTCAGTTCAGTCTGGAACAAATTGAGTTGGAGCCATCTTTGATACACAGGAGATAGAGTCTAGCTATTAGGAGCGCTCAGGGACTGCAGCTATAACTTTGTGAATCATCTGCAATTTGCAAGTAACTAGCAGATGGCACAAAACAAAGTAGAGCCAGTTTACTGCACATAGGCACACGCAAATATGCACACATAAACACACACACAAATGCTTTAAACCTTTGTGCTTTAAACCTCTTAACCTGTCTTGGGGTAGAAGCAGTGCCAGACTTTCCACCTAGTTCCAGCTTTTTAGATATGAAAATAATATGGATTTTTTTTTCAGCTATCATTTTTTGGAGCTCAAGGTATCAGGTATCTCTTTGCTTTGCAGATATTTTATAAATACTTTTCCTGGTGAAGAAAATATTCTCAAGGTTTAAAAATAGTTCTTTGTCTGTTTACAATCCTATTTCTACCAGGAAAATTTACAATAACTGCTTCGAAATATTCTCTGTAGTCAATACAATAGGAAAAAATAACTCTCAAATGAAGAATATTATATTCAAAAAGTTGGTAGCAAACTTTTTCCTTGAGAGTCTCAGTTCTCCCAAATTTAGATTTTGTTTTGAAATTTCCTGTGCTGAGTTCAAATATGGAATCTCATTCTGAAAGTTAAAAAAAATGTGAATGGTGACTACTTGCATTTTGATAAATTGTTCATATCTAGGGACTTCATAATAAAAGTCACTATTACCATTTTAATGTATTAAAGGACAGTTATGTGCAGATGGTATACATAGTCATTTCCTGAGTGTACAGGAGCCTGGGGTAAGTTGATTCGTGATTTAATGATTTTTAACAGAATGAAATAAGCATTTGATCTTTGGATTTGATCACCTTCTATCTGCAGTTGCGCCTCAACTAGCAATTACTTCCTCCCGGGCTCTTTGCCCAGGCAAATGGGGTTTGTCCTTGTTAAACGTCTCACTGACTTCCCTGATAATAGACATGGTAACTGTTTGAACTATTGCGTCCTCTGGATTTTGTAGCTCTAAAAATTTAAGAAAGGGGATTTTTCTCCTATCATTTTTTTTCCCATCACAATAAAATACTTTCTCTAATAATACACTTTGGGGACTAGTAAATTTTCTTACCATAAAAACTTAAAAGCAATCTTTTGAGAACTGTTCTTTACCATAGAATACAACCTAATGTAATACTATTTAAAAGAAAAATACAAGTTCAAGATGGTGGGACAACACTTGCGTCTGTTTATTCACCTCCTTCTTATTGATATTATTTCAGTAGACTTGCTCTATGTGGTTGAAACCAATCATATTCTCCGCCAAGTATATTTTGCTTAAGGCAGAAACCAAAATAATTTTCTTATTTTTTTCTTATTTCTTCCATGACTTCTTTGCTTTTAGTGCTTGATAATTAAAAGCACATCATTTCTATTTTACATTCTATTTTCTGTGATTGTTTCAATGCAATTGTGAATAAAATAGGGCCTGTGACTCAACATTTTTCATGTGTATGTGGTGGTTTCTGATTTCAAATCCAACACATTCAACAGATTTAGTTTTGCAGATGGGAAATTATTTAGATACATGCAATACTTGTCTTCTCTATCTATGTTTGCTAAAGCCTATCCCTATTCCGAATGGCATATTTTTTCTACCTACCTCATTAAAAACATAACACAATTACAATGGCGAACAGATAAATTTGTTGCCAGCTTAAATCTTACATGTAGTTATCTGGTAAAAAAATGACTCTATTTACCAAATCTTATTAGTCATCTGGTAAAATGGCTCTAACTGCTCTCCTTGTCTCTGCGTATTTAGTAGATTAAAACCTGGGATCTTTAATCCAAGAAAATTAAATCTGCCCCTTATTGTCATATTGATGTGCCATCTGTCATTCCAGGTGTTTTCCTGGTTTTTAAGAGCTAAGAAGTGAGCTGTATTCCAACTTACCTACATAGGTGGAAGTCTTCGCAAATCTCCAATTTGATGTATTTACAACACTTGTAGAGAGGCTATGCACTGTGTGAATACGTCGCACATAAGAACTACAGATGCTTTAAAGTTATGCAAGGTGTGATATAGTTGTCTCCAACATGGTGATTTTAATATCCCAACAGGTCAAAGAAAAGCACATTAAGAGATTCAAAGAAGTACTTCATGGATTGAATAAGCTAGATCTCCAATCAATAAATATTTGATTATTGCTGATGTGTTTTAGCTTAGTGAAAAGATAACTGAGGAATACTGTATTAAATAAATAAAGGGAAAAAAGATCTAATAGATGACATTTTACTTAGAGGTCTTATTTAAGACATAAGTTTGAAATTTTGGATTCAAGTATTCCATTATTTTAATATAAAAGCACGTGCACACACACACATGAAAAAGTACACATATCATAAGTGTGCAGTTCAATGATGTTCACAAAGTGAACATATCCACAGAATTCTCTCCTTCCCCCTTCCAGTTATTATTCCCAGCCTTAAAGTTGACCCCTATCTGAACTTCTAATAGTTGATTTACTTTTGTAGGGGGAGGGGGCATTTTTAAAACAATTTATTGAATTACAACGTATGTATATAATGGTACACAAATGATAAATGTATAACTCATATTTTCACAAACTGAACACATTCATAAAACCAGATCAAGAAACAGAATGTTACTCGCATCCTAGAAGCCCTTTTGTACCTCTTGTAAACATTGCTGCCCACCAAGGCTAACCACTCCTGACTTCCACAACTCTAGTTTAGTTTTGCCTATTTTTGTACCTTGCATAAACTGAATCAGGTGGTATGTATTCTCATGTCTGACATCTTCCACATTACACATGTGAGATTCATCCATATCACCACATGTAGTTCTGCAACAGTTCATTCTCTCACAATGTCGACATGCTGCAGTTCATGTACCCAATTATCATTGGTGGGCATTTGAGTTATTACAAATAGTGAAAACTCCATCTTTAACCTTTCTCTTAGGGTTAATATGAGTTTTATTTCTGTGCATGTTATGATAAGAAAAGATCTTTTACTTGCTTTTAAATTGTTCTTTTCATACTCAGGGCTGCTGTTTGTCTTCTAAAAAGTATACCAAAGCCTTCACTTCCCAGTTATAAAAAGGTTGGGTCTTCTGATGTTAGGGTCTGATAGAAACTCAAACTATTTAACTGGGCATTTGATTGATAAATCATCAAAGGATTATAACATTTTCCAGCAATTAACTGATTTGTTGAGTCAGTTGAATTTAGTAGAATATATTCATAAAACATCTTTAACTTCTTAATTATTGCCTTCAGTAATTGTATCTTTCTCTTCTACTCTTTAACTGCATAGTTTTCGCACAAGCAGATATATTTCTAAAAATGTGGTCTGCCCTAAAACTTCAAAACTTCAGTCTCTCAGACAATTAAACCCTCTCCTTTCCCCCCAGCTCAGCTTCACTCCTTTGTTCAGAGACACAATGGGAAGAAAGAAGGCACAATCTGTTCTTTAATGTTTATTGATCTGCAAGTCTGCTTCTATGGCTCTGAATCTTTGAAGGTTGGTTTAATGGAGAATTTGGAAAGGTGAAAGGAAGAGACAAAGAGTGAAAGAATGATAAAAGGAAAAGAAGTAAAGGCTTGCTTGGATGGTTGCGTTATAGTTCTCTCTCAACTGCCAAATAGTCTTTGTTATGACACTAACCAAATTCTGGATCTTTTGTGGGGTACATAGTGGGTTCTTTGTGTCCCATTGGGGACTTCTGATTCAAGTAATATATTCTCCAGCTGATTTTTGGAAGCACTCCTTCTTTTGGTTTCTATTCCTCTGAGATTCCCTCATAACTGTGGCAGGTTATGATGGTTAATATTCTTTCAGCATCATGATATTCTTTCAGCATCATGGGGTTTGCTTTGTGTTCAAGAATTTACTCTCTTGTCCCCCTCCAAACCATGGGAATATCCTTACTAATCCCTCTTTTTTTCTTCCTGATATGATGGAAAGTTCCAGTCAATTAGTATGATGTCCTTCTCACAAGCATTTCAAATATGTTAGGAAGGAAGGGTAGCAAGTATGGCCCTCCCCTCTTTGTTTTCCTCACATCAATTTATTTCAAATAATCCCTTCTATTAATCTCTAGCCTTTTTTTTCCAGCTTGAATGGGGTTGTAGTCACTTGACTGGTTTTGTTGTCTTTTGTTAGTATCTCATAGGGAAGTATCAGGCATCTCTCTTTAGAATGTATACTTATCATCCATTGATCTCAGTTTTGAAGCCTTAGTCAAAATGTTCAAGTAACAGGAAAAGACCTAGTTAATGCTGTTATTGAAGATAAGAGATAGATTCAAATTGGGCTTATTTACAGAATACCTACACTATCTGGAACCACCAAAAATGCTTTTAGGGAGTAAGATGGGACTAGAGGTGGTTAAAGAGGGGAAAACTTTTTACAACCAACACTGTTGAGGATGCCAACATTTAAACTCTAAAAGCTGTTGAGCAAGTTTGAAAGGCCAGATTTGCATTCTTAAAATTATTAGCACGTCATGATTGTGCTCTATAAAAGGGAAGATGAAATGGTACAGGTAAACCATTATCCATAACTTCAGCTGAGCACAGGGAAGCATTAGCCATTTCTCCTTCTCATTACTGAGGAGCTACTGCTTTGTGCCATGTGCATTTTCTCAAATGTCCAGACTAGCTGATTAGGAGCCATTCCCCATCAGGACAATGCAATAAATTTAAGACTTAAACATAAGACCTAACACCATAAAAACCCTAGAAGAAAACCTAGGCAAAACTATTCAGGACATAGGCATAGGCAAGGACTCATGACTAAAACACCAAAGTCATCAGCAACAAAAGTCAAAATAGACAAATGAGACATGATTAAATTCCAGAGCTTCTGTACAGCAAAACAAACAATCATTAGAGTTAACCAGCAACCAACAGAATGCGAAAACATTTTTGCAATCTACCAATCTGACAAGGGACTAATATCCAGAATCTACAAAGAACTAAAACAGATTCACAAGAAAAAAAAACAAACAAACCCATTCAAAAGTGGGCAAAGGTTATGAACAGACACTTTTCAAAAGAAGACATTTATGAGGCCAACAAACATGAAAAAATGCTCATCATCACTGATCATTAGAGAAATGCAAATCAAAACCACATTAAGATACCATCTAACGCAAGCTAGAATGGCGATCATTAAAAAATCTGGAGACAATAGATGCAGGAGAGGATATGGAGAAATAGGAGCACTTTTACACTGTTGGTGGGAGTGTAAATTAGTTCAAACATTGTGGAAGACAGTGTGGCGATTCCTCAAGGACCTAGAAATAGAAATTCCATTTGACCCAAAAATCCCATTCCTGGGTATATACCCAAAGGATTATAAATTGTTCTATTATAAAGATACATGCAGAAGTATGTTCATTGCAGCACTGTCTACAATAGCAAAGACCTGGAACGAACCCAAATGCCCATCGATGATAGAATGGACAAGGAAAATGTGGCACATATACATCATGGAATACTATGCATCCATAAAAAATGATGAGTTCATGTCCTTTGTAGGGACATGGATGAATCTGGAAACCATCATTCTCAGCAAACTGACACATGAACAGAAAATCAGATGCCACATGTTCTCACTGATTGGCGGGTGTTGAACAATGAGAACATATGGACACAGGGAGGAGAGCATCACACACTGGGGTCTGTTGTGGGGGGGCTGGGGAGGGACAGTGTGGGGTGGGGAGGTTGGGGAGGGATAATATAGGGAGAAATGCAAGATAAAGGTGACAGCGGGGTGAAGGCAGCAAACTACATTGCTGTGTATGTATCTATGCAACAATCCTGTACTGCAGAACGTAAAGTACAATTAAAAAAAAAATCAAGAACAAACAATCAACATAAGAGGAGAACCATAATATTAAGTATATGCAGGAGAACTTTCTGGTTTGTTTGATTTAGTATGTCCTACATAGGATTGTTCCTTTTTAGATATATCAAACTTTGAATCTGATCTCCCTCAAACTTTTTCACTAAAGAATCTCTAAGAGTGGAAAAGTATAAATGATTGATTGCCTTTCAAAGTTCTAGAGGCTTAGCTTGCAGTAGACTATCACAAATTTGAAATGTCTTTGACAGTTTCTATTTTATTTTCAAACATCACAGGAACTTCACACTTAAGCTACAATGTATCTCTGATGGCTTGAACATTTGTCCTTTCCAAAACTCAGGCTGAAATTTAATTCCTAATGTGGCAGTGGCAGTATTGAGAGAGGGGACCTTGGAGAGGTGATTGGGTTATGAGAGCTCTGCTTTCCTGAATGGATTAATTTGTTTATGGATTAATGGTTTAATGGGTTATCATGGGAGTGGGACTGGTAGCTTTATAAAAACAGGAAAATACCTGAGCTAGAATACTCAGACCCCTCACCATGCACTGCCACCTCAGCACTCTGCAGAGTTCCCACCAGCAAGAAGACCCTCACCAGATGAAGCCTCTTGGACTTCTTAGACTTCTCAGCCTTGGAGCTTGATTCTTAAGCTCCTGGACTTGGACCTTGGACTTCTCAGCCTTCACAACTATAAGAAATAAATTCATTTTCTTCACAAATTAACCAGTTTTAGGTATTCAGTAATGAACAGCAGAAAATATGCTAAGACAGTATCTCTAATTATTTTAATTAAAAAAAGCCACAATAACTTAAATTATTTACCATCAAATAAGGCTGTATCTGCGTATATTATACCCCCAGGTATACTACTCTGTACCCTAAGGATTATACATACTTCAATTTGAGAAGATAAATGTTATTATCTTGAGTTAAACATTAGTTTATAAGCTTCTTTTAAATTTAAATGATACTTCATGAGAGTTATGAACATTATTTGCTTTTAAAAGTTAGCAAAGAAGCCTCAGTCTTTATATTGTACTGAGAAACATATTTTAATAAGGGATATAAATATGAATATCTCATGAAGAACAGTATCAATAACCCTTGACAGTTTAATGGAACAGAATTTTCACAACATAGCCATATATCCTAGTTCTCCTAAATCTATCTCCTTTTCCTTATCTTGTAACCTGTTAAATAGAGGATTTAAGATCTCTATTTAAGAGGTAAGGAAACTGATGCTTACAGTGATTAAGTAACTTGTCTGTGCTTACAATTGAGAACTCACTAGCCTGTAAGCTCCACGAGGGCAGGGATCTTGTCTATGTTGCTTACCATTTGATCTTCGACCTCCTGCACAATGCCTGGCAAATATTAAGAACTCAATAAATACTTAATAACTTAATCTCCAGACTTTGAGTTGTAGCTTTCTTTTCCTATACAGACTACTGAATAATTCTTCCCAGAAGGGAACAGTAGAAAGAAGACAAATTGAAGAACCAAAGCAAAATCTGTCTTCTTTTCCAGTTTTTTAAGGACTGGCTCTGAAATCCTGTATAAGGAAGGAAAACAAAACTATAACATTCATTTTCTCTTCTAGAGCTGAGATTTTTTTCTTAGCTGAATTTGTCACACATTTTTTTAAGTGGCTTCCCTTATCAATGAAACAATACTTAAGGCTAAAAGTGCAGGTGCCAAGGTGGACATGAAGAAGAATGACCTCATGTTTTTTTTTTTTTTTTTTTTTTTTTTTTTTTTTTTTTTTTTTT